>NW_028292570.1:10948129-11187729 GCF_029948245.1 Actinia tenebrosa | reverse complement strand
TACGAATTGACATTTTTCTTTCTGCTTGGGGCAAGACTTTGCCATTTCTTCCATATAGATCGTCTCTCCACTACACCCGCATCCGTCGTAGCATGTAACTTGATGGTAGGAGCAGCTGGTGATATGGTCTTGTTTTTGACGATTTTCTCCTTTCCAACTGCATCCTTCCTTAGTACATTTGATTTGTATTTTATTCAATAGAATATTTAATGCTACATTGACATTGAGGCCTTCGTCAGCGGTTCCAATTTCTTTCCTGCACGAAGGGCACTTTACCGGAGGCCGGCTTTTTTGGTACAGATTTCTCTAGGCATGTCTTGGCAGACTGTATGGCCGCAGGACAAGGAAACTGGTCTGTACATAAGGTCTTGGCTAGTTAAAAAATAAAATGAAAGTAAGATTGAGTTCCTTAAATTTTATATTTAGTTGTCGAAACAATTGAATGTGGTTTAGTATCGTTTAAACTGAAATACATTTATGAGAAATATTCTTACAATAGTATTTTGTTGTCGTCGTCGTCGTTGTTACTTTTAAATACACAAAATAAACGGAACAATGTGGTCCTTAAATGGTTTTCCATATTAAAAATAATTATTAACAAACAATATATAGTTAATAAAAAGCGCGTAAATGATATAGTGGTAAACGTAACCTACCATATAGGACAGAAATAGAAGTTTTCCGTATGTTGTCCATCAACAAGCTTGAATGGAAAAGCTCCCATTCCCGTCATTTTTATACATATAAGATAATAAAAACAGATCGCTTGCGAGTATCACAACGACAGCTTTCAGGAGTTAACAAGAAAGAAAATCAACACAAAGTCAACTGCGTCACTTATTTAGTCAATGTGTTGTCAATGGAAATGTTAACTTGAGTGAAATTCCTTTAGGTGTTTTAATATGACGACCACATTTCAAGAATCACACTGTGATTGATTGTTTCTTTTATTCTTTTATTTAACTTAAATCATCTTCATTTAGTAGTTTTAACTTTGCCCTATTTCCGGTGTTGTATTTAAGCTAGTTTAAATTGTCCTAGTGAAAACACAGCCATTAGTCTATGTGTCACATCCGGACGATTTTTAATATACCTCGAACTTTACCAATATGTACGGTAGTATTTATCCGGAAGTAGCACAGGCTAGGGAAAAACCGTTAATACATATAGCACGTCTTACAAGCTATTTTGTTATTTTAGTTCCTGGCTTACTTAGTTCGTTAATGATTGTTTTCGAATTATGGTGGGCTAACATTGACTTCTTGTGCTAATATGTAAGGGTATTTGTGTCTAATCCACTAGTCATCAAGTGGTGAATTTAAATGACCGCCTCAACGGGGGTAATATCGTGTGTAGATATAATGAGGACGCGAAAATTTTAGCAAATAAATATATACAAAATAATATATCATACACGCACACACACAAAAAAAGGACAAACAGTGTAGGTTTTTTGTATATATGTGTGTGTATATATATATGTAGGTTTTTTTGTTGTACATATAATATATATGCTTTTTAAAAGATTAACCGCTGTTTTAACGTAACATAGAGGAATTTCATAACTGTTTTATTGCTCGCCAAAGAGGTGTTTTGCCAATTATATGCCGAGTCACTTGACAAATATATATATAAGTTTTGTCAGTGCGGTTTACTTCAGCTGGCCTTAGATTGACAGCGGTGCGGAATAGTTTCCGGTTGCTTGTCCATGCTTAATTAGACACTACTTTTCATTGTGAAGATACTTCATAAGCTTGTTAGACTTTTCTCGAGTATTATACCATAGCAGCAACATCTTCTTCTCCTCGGTCGAATGCTCTTAACAGGTTGATGTAAAAATTAGTAATCTTAGCAGTTATTACAAAATTCTCACAAAAATCGAGATAATTGATTACCCTGCAGTTCGTCGAATACTTATTTTCACCCCAGAATTTGCTGAGGATAATGTCTAAATTATACGCGAAATAGAACATGTATGGAGTCAAGGGAATCATATCACAAACTGTGGTACGCTTTTCATTGGACAATAGTGTGCTTTACAAAATAATCACAAGCTTCCGTCGTGATACACCCGTGATAATTAACGGAATTTACATAACTTAAACAACAAACAAGCATTCATTAGAAATATCTTTAATTATCTAAAGCTCCTTATGTTGAATACAATATCTTTTCCCAACAATTTTTTATTACAATTAAGTGTCACTCTGTACCTTGACAAAAGTGAAAAAAACAAAAAAAAAACAACACAATTTTATACCTTATATGACAACTTTCGATATCATTAACAAAAACGCCTTGGTCAGTCAAACGATTACACTTTTGAAGATTTCTTTTCGTACCTTTTTTAATGAAATCTTTCAGTCTTATTTGCAAATAGAATTCTCATTTGAAGGCTTTCTTAATAATGAATGAAATCTAGAATAAATACTTTAAGAGTGTCAAATATTTACGCTTATTTCAATAAAATTAGTCACCTAAAAAGCTATAAAGCTGAGGCCGACAAAGATTCATGTTACAAAGATTCATGTTACACGTTCAACCGCTTGACAGCTGTTCATGGACTTTTTTTATTGTTGTTGTTGTTTTTTTTTTTTTGCTGTAATTTTTATTTATTTATAAATAATGGTCCGCCGTCCGCCGTCCGCTTCCACATTATACGGCTGCACCCGTGTAGTATCTATTGCCCAAATGATAAAAAAAATTGTGAAAATGTAAATAACATGGATAGCACTGGCGGAAACCTATACGTAAAGATATCAAAGAAAGGCTAAAATAATTCTGTCACAAGACGCTCAATCAGGCAGGTATACTATAGGTATAAGAGGAACTACGATATAAAATAAATATTGCGAGTAATTATACTGAGCATATCGCGAAGCCGCAATTGGATCACAATGGCTGGTGGGTGATGCAAATTTATGACACCTACAAAATTTCCGATCTCAATATCCTTATTAAAACAAAGGGGCTTTCATTTATTGATCCGCGAGCGATTTGATATGTATATCTTGTCGGGGACATCGTCATTCCTATTAGGTCATGGAGGAGAACATGTCAAGCTCTTCGTCGGACGAAGGAAACGAGTCTATGACTTTTCTAAACCCGCGGACCAATGCAGGCAGGATGATTTTCAAAGAGTTTGTGTTTTTAAAAAAGTTGGAATCGTGTATCCCTAGGGGAGGAGACTGGACGGAACTGCAGTATGAAGGAAGGGTTAGAACCATCGGCGTATTACCTGGATACACGGCACAACAACTACAAAGCCAGTTAGAACAGAACATCCCTTTGCTGCGTAACGTCGATCTTAGCAGGTATGTAAGGATTGCTTCCAATCTAATTCAATTCTTTCTTTAATTTATTTGTTTATTTTTTTTTGTAGGATAAAGTTGTACCGATCAACGAGTAGAGGCAATGTCATGGAAAAATGGCAGTTGGTTTGCCAAGAGGCGCCGACCTGATAAGGTTATTCAGAGGCACTAGGTCGAAGAAGGTTTTTCTCTACCAAAGTCGCCGCCATGCAAGAAGAAGAAGAAATGGTACCGATAATGTTGTTGTGACTGTTTTTAACGATCAAATTCAGTTTGTAAGTTAATTCTCCTTGTTTTGCAGATGGTCAACGTCAGTCGCATTCTGGCTCGCGTTCGCGATCACGTTCCCGTTCGCGGTCCCCCTCTCCGCGTCGCACCATGGACATTTCTCATGATGGTAAACTAGCCTTTTGTTTCATCAATATGTATATATCCTTCTCTATGATTAGTTCCATTAATATCTTACTGAGTACCGTATGAATGTTGGTTCCTAAATGTTAAAGAATCTTTGTTTGTGCTTTGGATGATTTTTTAAATTGTTTTCATTTAGATGATAACGATGAAGAGGATCCACCACCCATGCTAGGAAGACGAGAAGGTACTGAAGAAGAATTTCCAAAATGATGATGATCATATAAAGACGAGAAGATGAGATTATTTTCTCGCGATGACAAACTTACACTTTGTTTTATTGTTTTTCATTTAGTTGAGAACGACGATCCTCCATCTACTATGCTAGTAGAACGACGAGAAGGTAAGATTATTTTCTTATGATGGTAAATTAAACTTTTGTTTCCTCAACATGTATATATCTTTCTTTAAAAGAAGATATAACCAGCTAAAAAACTAGTGTGAGATGCGTCGGTGTTTTTAAGGATGCAGTAAGAGCTCCTCTTTTACTCCGACGAAGGACTAGCGTCCAAAACGTCAGTAAGTTTTTTCATCTTTTCACGCGGGTGTATTAATTACCTTTCGGTCATTACTGTATCCTTCTCTGTGTTAAGTTTCATTAATATGTTACTCGTACCGTGTTGGTTCCTAAATATTAACGAAACTAAGTCAGGTTTGTGCTTGTATTGATGAATCTTGAAATTATTGTTTTCCATTTAGTTGAGAACGATGAGGACGACCCCCCACTCTCTATGGCAATACGAGAAGGTAAGATGATTTCCCAAAAAGATTATGCAACATGACATTCCGTTCTACAACTATAAAACAAATTTAAACACTACCCTATTTATGAACTATTTGAACAATTCATTGTTTTTTTTTCGATCAGCAGAAAACGAGAACGTTTACGACGACGACGATTCCCCAATCATGTATGATGGAAATACAAGAAGAGAAAGTAAGTTTATTCGTTTTGATTATGGATTGGCCTGTGTCACATCTGGAATTTAATGCAAGACGTGACGCAGGCTACAACTCATTCAGACCGGCAGAGAGAGACAGTCACAGTCACACAAAAAGGGAAGAGTTGAATTAAAAAAAAAACACTAAACGGCCTCAAATCGCGTTGAAACTTCGCCAGAAGACTGAACAAAGTAAAAGCAACAACTGCAGCAAGTTTTTAGGCAAAATTGTGAGTTAAACATTTTATTGTCATGACTTTATCATAACTCCCATACATTTCCTTATAAACCATACAAAGGAACCTTGCTTGGGCTGCCTGTGAGACAGTTTGATGGGATATGGACCGGGAACGAAGTCATAAATTGGTTGTTTAGAGTGCATGCGCGCGAATGCAGTCATTTGGACCAAGGGCTCGTTTTTAATTTCCAGCTTTTTCCTTGTTTGCGACAAAACTCAGACTTTTGTGCTTTTAAAACCAATATATTTTAAGGTCCTTTGATTAATATACTGTTTGATTTTTAATGATTTCATTTTTTTGTTTGTTTGTTTGTTTCTATCTCCACAGATCCACAAGTAGAAAGGCCGAACGGGACGTATATAACGGAAGTCGAAGGATCTATAGAAACCCAGCAATCAGGTAAAAGAAAATCCTTATTATATAAGTATATGTAGCATTATTGCTAAGTAATTGGATAGACTTTACTTGGTAGTAGACATATATATATTTTTTATTTTGACGTTTATCAGTTCCTCAAGTACCAATAGTGGTTTCCGAAGAAGAAGAAGGACAAGAAGAGCTTTCGGAAGTATTGGAAGGTAACTGTGTCATATATCATCATTCGATGTTATTCATTGCTAAATCAATCTACCATTGTACTAATGCTCACAAAATTACCAAGCAATCAATAGTTAAAAGATATGACAACTCTTTTTTTGGTCAAATTCATCCCTCCCTCCCTCCTTCCCTCCCTTTAATTAAATTAAATGAATTAAATAAATGATAATTTATATGATCACATTAACTCCAGAACAGTCAGAGTCCATATTTAATCTGTTCATATTCTTTCACGTTTATAGTGGTTGAGGATATTGATGTAACAAATTATGCAGAAGGTAGTAGTAAATACTCCCCTATAGTATCTGTTTATATTTTAATAATAGTGTCAAGTCAGTTTTATTCACAATAGCCTTCTTGTGATTATTCATTTTAAGCTGGCGAGATTAAAGAAAATCTGAACCTGGACTGTGTTAAAGGTATTGCCAGTAATGATTACCATTATTAGTTTCATCCACGAAGCTAACAACATGAATAATTATAAGAAATAGTGAAAGGGTAAATTACTTCATACTCTACGTGGCTATGGAACTCGTATCATTAGTATTCTAGTCTGATATATCCTCATAGTTGTACGATTCTATTTCATCTCTAATTTTAGATGCTTGTGATCAGGGTGACATGTCATTGTCACTGATGTGTGAGGATGAGATGAAGAAGGCCATACACAGTATGGGAATAGAAGGATGTAGAATGCCACTATTTGTCCCCATATCATTTGATGAGGTGAGACGTTGATATGATGTTGCCTGTTTAAAGTACACAATGTAAACAAGGGGTCTGAATGGATAAATGGCAAAGGCATTTGTCCATTGCCTTTTTTATCTGCTTGTAACTATTGAAATAAGAAAAAATATTTTCAGTTACCAAAAAATGCTAGATTGGCTATTACTACCAATAACTTGAAATCTTGTTGGTGTTTGATGTACATGATGGACCTGGGATGATGATTGCATCACATGTCATTTTTATAGTATTTAAATTCAATTCAATTCATAACCTTCATACGAGCTGAATGAATCATGAACATTAGACAAAGTTAACAACGTGGTCTTCTTTGATGTCCTTGGGGTCTGCCAGCTTAAAGTTGGACATTTTACCTTTTGTTGATTTAATTTATATTATTCATTTAATTTACAGCTATGCCTACAAATGATGTACTTAGTCAAAGGATCTGTTGTTGTCATCCTTTCTCCTTCTGAACGTTCAAGGGAGGCTACAATAAGGTAAAGGTTGTAACTACTTTATTTTTAAGATTTTAAGGTTTTATCGCAAAAAAGGTTATGTCCATAGTGAGCTTTACTACATTATGTGTTATACGTGCATTTGCTGTGTATCAGGGAATCCTGGTACTGTATTACTTTGAGAAAGAAATACCAAACTTGAAATTATTTCTTGTCTCTAACATGAATATGTTTATGTATCACTGTTTACAGTTCTTTAATGAAAATTGCACAGACCAGCAGCAGCAAATTTTTGTTCTGGATAAGGGACGCAAGTGCAAAAGATGGAAGAGAAGGTTGAAAATAAATTTAGCTATTGATCATAAAAAAATTGTCGCATAATTATTCACATACATTTTCTTAAAAAACAATTTCATAAAACATATTTTCTATAAAATTGGTGATTGATATTGTTATAACATTTTATTTTCTTAGTGCGAAAAAAATATGGTTCAGGAAGAAAGGAAGATGAGATACATCTTTTTGGGCCAGCGATTGGCATGTCACCCAACCATATTTGTTACTATTCAGGTAAGAACATTTTAAAAGGAAGTATTGGTATTAAGCTGATGCAGATGGATGATTCAATTTCTAATGGTCAAAGAAGAATCAGACAAAAAAGCCATAACCGTGTAATCATTATAGTGCAGGCAGCAACGCAGGAAAATGACACCACTGGCAATTAATGTTCTAATCATTGAGTTACAATGTTATCCCATTTAATACAACTTGTCAGTGCATAGAGAATAAGATTCTTTGTTTGTTCTCTGCTCTATGTGCCGTGTGAATGACACATGGTCTGAATTGTAACGCAATAAGTTGGGTCCATCAAATTCAGTACAATTGTAAACTTGAAATTTATTTGCTACATTTACTACATTTTATTATATTCCTTTAATTTATTTATTTTTTAATGCAGGTGCATCATTACGACGTTGGTGTGACCGAAACATGGAAGATAAAGTGAAAATAATTGAGGGGCTGTGTGTTTTGGTTAATAGAGAGAGGTAAGCCAGTTCCAAGTTTATTACGTTGTACAAACTCCAAATTAACTAATCATATGTAAAACCTCAATTTATTTAGTATCTTATGCTATACAATGATGACACATTTTACTATATCACTATAGGAGCTGAGATTTGATATGGCTAAAGCAAAACTGTTGCGCTAGTTTTCTAATAGTTGTCAGTCGTTTTCCAATGCAAAATCAAACAATGAATACAAAACATTTTACAATCAAACATGTTTTTGTTTGGGTAGGTGATCAATTGTAGATAAAATTTACAGTACTTGATACATAATATTCAATTTTTTTAATTTACAGAAGACAGTTAATGCAGGTGAGAGAAGAAAAAGAAAGACAAGATGAGGGAGTATCGAGAAATGAAGAGGCAAGAAGAAGAAGAAATGAAGAAGAAATTAATGGAAGCAGAAGAAACAAAAAAAGAGGAAAGAAAAAGAGGAACAAGAAAAGCAACAGGAGAAAGAAAGAAAAGAAAAAGAAGAAAAAGTATAGCTGAATACATGATTCATTATATCAATCAAGAAACATTTGGAAACTTGTTTGAATGACTGTATCAAATATCAGAACATATTTAATATATTTTACTTATATTATTAGATACGCCAATCAAGACGTCGCAGAGTTGGACCAGAGCCCACGGGAGTAGATCAGAAGGACATGGTGACAGCAGTGGTTGTTACTCCTTTTGGGAGGTTAAAAAGGGAGTTTAAAAAGGGGGTTTATTTTCAGGTACTACAATGAATACAAAGAAAATTATTTGGTAAAGCAACTTACACTGTACTATAACATAATGCTTTATTGATTGGATTTTTTAAATTATTATTTCAGGAAGTTTATGATTGGATTGCAACTCATGAGCAGTGTTCAATTTTTTTTTCATTGTCAACATTTGACAACAATATTATCCTATTGGATAAGATTCAGAATGAGAGCCAGGGCCTCTTGTATTACAAGGAGTTGGTAAATATGAAAGAAAGTCATTTTAATTTGCTGCAGATTGCAGACAGCGGATTGTGTATTTAGTAACATTCGGTAATATCATGCAATATTTTTGCAATTTTCAGAGTAAAGAAGAAGCAGAAAAAATTTTTAGAAGCGAGGTAAGACAAAGCAAGGAATAGTATTTATTTGAAAACAAAATCTATTTGCAAATGTCAGGAAAATGTATACAAGTTTACAGTGTTGATAGTTTAAATAAAAATCTAAATGGTTTCAGGTTTCTTTTTTTGGAAGCTATGAATACGTAGATGACTTGGACAACACTGTGAACAGTAAGTGACATAAATTATTAGTATTATCCATTAATTGGGATCTTCATCTGCAAACTTCCAATTTGTTGACAATCAAATAAGAATTTGTGAATGAGAAGAGAACAATAAATAAATAATAGATACAAGGCAAGTTTTTGAACGTAGACCAATAAAACTTTCCCAACTTTCGGAATTTTGGGATATTTTGATCATTGCCATTTGATTAATAACAAACAAGATGATAAAATGCTAGTTTCCTCTGACAATTGAAACTTGGCATATCCAGTACTGCAACAAGAATGGTTATTAATTAATTACTAAATTAATTGAAGTACTGGTTTTCTAAGTACCCCCTCCCATGAATTTGGTATATACATTTGATTTAATTTTTCCCCCTTCTGCTATGTGCAGATGATGTGCCACAACATGAAGAGGTTGGCGTAGTGGGTAAGTGCAACATTTTTATGAATGTACCAGGATTTTGAGTATGTAGGATGGTTCTGGTGGTAGGGGCAAAAGGACTTCTAGAGGTGGTTAATTTGATTTTCTTTTGTTTTTTCCCTTCTGTTATGCACAGATAATGTGCCACAACATGAAGTTGGAGGCGTAGTGGGTAAGTGAAACATGTTTATGGATGTCACAGGACTTTGAGTAGGAGAGTTCTGTCTGGTGGTAGGGGAAAAAGGACTACTATAAGTGATTAATTCCTTTTTTTTTCCCCTTTCTTTTCTTTTTTATTTTTTTGCTATGCACAGATGATGTGCCACAGCATGAAGGGGTGGCGTAGTGGGTAAGTGCAGCATGTTTATGAATGACCTGTTCTCAAAACATATGATTATCTAAAATTATGAATTGGTTATATCCCTATGCCTTTACTATTTACAGAAAAGAAAAAGAAGAAGAAGAAAAGAAGAAAAAACAAAGAAAAACTAGAATAGAGTTGACATAATTAGAATACAGTTGACAATGAAATTATGAAGACGCCTTCATTCACTTTTATTTTATTTAGTAAATTTCGATAGTAGAGTGCACGCACTAAAGCCGTGAAACATTTGGAATACTAATAATAAGCCTGAAGCGAGGATGACGTTTTACCCCCGTCTCTAGACCATAATAGTTTTTGAAATTCTTTCATATTAAATTTTTTGACTCCTTAGAGAATACAAGAACAATAGTCATAATTAAAGAACAAAAGCAGTGTGAAAAGTATTATGGTCTATAGACGGGGGTAAAACGTCATCTCGCTTCAGGCTTATTAGTAATTCATACAGACTCCTTTGGTTCCTATTTTTTTATGTCTGAAACTGTAGTTAAAAATAAAAAAATGGAAATTATCAATTTTTGTTTAATATCTGAAGCGTCATGTAATATTTATAAAAGTGATATGTAACAAAATATGAAAAATAAAAGAGAGTTACATATAAATATGGATAGTCTGACTCGTGTTTGTCTGAATCGTGTATAAATGTAAAGAAAGAAAACGGAATTATAAAATGCATCTTATATATATGTATAAAGGAATTTGAGTTTTTCTTGGTTTCGTTTATGATTTTCATTCTTTTTCTTTCAAGCTTCATTTGCTAATTGTTTTTAGACCTAGTTGAATGTATTCCAGCTAGATGATTTAATTTCTTTATCTGCATAAAGTGATATACATATAGTCCGAACATCATAGACTCGGGTAATCGAAACAGTTGCGGTTTACAAAGCATTCGAGAGAGCAACTATTTATGAAAAAATTATAAAAAACATCAAAGACAGCTTGGAATGGGTACGGCACGCGCTTCATATGTCATACCAAACTTTCGCTGATGCATCTACGACGCTCGATCATTCGAACGACGCACGTTCACCCTACACGACGCTCGTTCACTCAACATCGTCCGGACCGGACATGAGCCATACGGATACGACGCTCGTTCAATGAATCGTACACGATTTGATAAACGAGCGTCGTATCCGTATGGACGTGCGTCGTTTACCAGAAACAATGAATGATCCGATCTCGATTACGTCTGCAAACGATGCTCTCTGTACTCGTCGAACTAACAAAGTTTCCGCTTTGTGGAGTTCTTCTACCGTAAGTACAGCAGTCTTTCTCGTTTTTCCTTTCTTTCCGGCTCTGAACTTTAGGTATTCTACGAATCTAATGATCCACGCAACCGCCTTCTTCAGCCTCCACCAAGATGAAAAACGCACCATCAGTTCGTCTAGAACGTTTCTTTCAGCACTTGAGGCGTAAATCTGAGCCTCTCTTCTTACCGCAGGATCATCATTTTCTAGCTCTGGAACTTCGATCAGTTTTGGCCAGTCGGTTTCCTCTTTCCACAGAAAACTTGGGCCTCTTAGCCAACGATCGTTCTTTAGCAAGGTGTCTAGCTTTAAGCCCTTTGAGCCGTCGTCTGCAGGGTTATCGTCCCTATTAACGTATCTCCATTCACATGGCTCAGATCCGCTATGGATAATCGTCAGCCGGTTTGACTCAAACGTATGAAACCGCTTATTCTTGTTGTTAATGCACTTAAGAACGGACGTAGAATCAGTCCAATAGATTACTCTGTCGAAGGATATCTCTAATTCTTCTCGAATCATCTTTGTTAGCTTCACTGAGATCACAGCTGCGGTCAGTTCCAATCTTGGTATGGATATTTCATGGATGGGGGCTAGCCTCGCCTTACCCATTACAAATGCACAGTAAACTCTCTTTTCGGTGTTTTACGAAACGAAGATAAGCAACCGCTGCATATCCTTGACGTGAAGCATCAGAGAAGAGATGTAATTCCGTAGTTTCAGGTTCTCCAAAGTCTTTAGGTGTAAAGCACCTGTCTACTTGGATTTCTTGGAGTTTCGGAAGGTCTTCTAGCCAACGTACCCATTGCTCACTTTCGTCTTCCTGTATAGGATCGTCCCAACCGAACTGCTTCCTACTAAATGCTTGTAACATCAGCTTGGCCTTCATGACATATGGAGCTATGAACCCCAGAGGATCGAAGAGGGAATACACGATGGACAATATACCTCTGCGCGTCCTCGGCTTTTCTTCTATCCTTTGCTGAATTTTCTCACCTACTTCCCAGACGAACTTGTCGGCTTCGGTGTTCCACTTCAGCCCGAGGGCAGATTCTGTTGGCAACTTCTCTAAGTCGAGATTGACGACTGACTTTGCTCTTTCTTGCTCTGGTATCGCTGCTAACACCGATCGATCGTTGCTATACCACTTCGTTAAGCGAAACCCTCCTCTTTCCAGTAGTCTTCTCAGTTGATCTGTTAACTGTATTGCTTTCTCTGTTGAGCTAGTTGACTTCATTAGGTCATCAACATACATGTTCCTTTTGACAGTGTTCACTGTTTCAGGGTCGAACCCTTCTTTATCGAGTTCTGCTGTTTTCCTCAAACAGAAGTTGGCGACACTAGGTGAGGACGGTGGCACCGAAGAGATGTTTTACCATCCGATATTCTTGCACTTCTCTTGAGAGATCTCCATTGGGCCACCAGAAAAATCTTAAAGCGTCACAGTCTTCCGGCTCCACTAAGACCTGATGGAACATCGATTCTATATCGGAAACCAGTCCGACCTGATCTTGTCTGAATCTGCTTAAAACGCCCACCAAATTATTGGTCAGGTCTGGACCCTGAAGCAATTGTTGATTCAGGGATGTCCCTTGTTGTTTCGCCGCGCAGTCAAACACGACCCTGACCTTCTCCGGCTTCAATGGATGCGTTACCGGATGGTGTGGTAGATACCAGATGGGTCTCTCTTTCACCATCAGTTCATTCTCAGGCACCTTTTGAGCGTGACCTTTACTCACATACTCGTCCATGGTCGCCTTGTACTTCTCAAACAAGACTTTGTCCTTCAATAGTCTCTTCTTTAGAAGAAGACATCTCCTTTTGGCCATTTCTCTGTTGTTCGGCAAGTAAGGGGGTTGGTTGCGCCATGGCAGAGCAACTTGGTAGTGACCGTTCACTTTCTTTAACGTGTTTTCCATAATTTCTAAGGCAGCTCGATCTTCTACGGAAGCAGTTACTTTGTTACTGACAGTTGAATCCCCGAAGTCTGTCTTCCACAACCTCTCCAGTTGTTGCTGTGTCTGTTCCTCCTGTATTTTACGTTCCGTCTCTTCGACTTGAGAGAGCCGCAGTTCTTGATCAGCAGTATATTCTGGTGTCTTTTCAAGCTCACTGTTCTGCAATAAGTTCTCTGACCTAAGCCTTTCCCCGAATTCCTTAACCTCTAATTCAGCTCGATCACGGTGGTTGTCAGAGGTTTCAATCAACCGCACTAGGTGTGTAGAAAAACTTCCGCTTTCTTTCATTCCTCCAACAGGACCCATCACCGTCCAGCCAAGACTGTAGCGAATCGCTATTGGCTCATCTTCACCTCGTGCTCTGCATTCTAAAGGCACGAACAATCCTGGTTTCTCCTTGAGGCCGATTAACAACATTACTTTTTTGATTTCCAGTTCTTTGCAATTTACATCCTTAAGGTGTGGCCATTTACTTAAGTTTTCGGTTCTTGGGATACAATCATCAGAAATCGGAATTTCTTTGATTGTTCTGACTTCAGACAAACTCGATGGACGTCGTCTCGTCCATAGACTTTACAACTAAGTCTACTACCTTGCATTGCATGTCTTTAGTTCCTGTCATGCCAGTCAGCTTCATACTACTCTTCTTGCTTTCAATCCAAGCTTGATACTTAACTCTTCTTGGCATAGTGTCACTTCTGAACCGCTATCGAGTAGGGCATACGTTTCTACTGAAGTTCCTCCTTCCTTTGCTTGGACCTTGACAGGTACGACTCCCAGGCACACCTGCTTCTCTCCGGCCCCTGTCGCTGCACTCGTCCTGGAGTTCTTGCTTCCGCCGACTGCTTTACTATCGTTTCCGGCCCCAGTTTCATTGTCCATGGGCGTGGCTGTTTGATGTGATCTCTGCTGTTCGACCACTTCACCTCTTGAAAGGTGGTCGTTCTTACCATTCTCGTCTCTTTTCCCCTTTTCTGATCCTTCTGGATGTAGCAAGGTGTTGTGTTCGTCATTACATCCCGGGTTTTGGCATTTCAGCTCTGTCTCCTTACACATCTTAATAACATGACCGCCGTTTAAACACTTGATGCAAAGTCTATGCTTGTTCACAATCTTCTTTCTTTCTTCATAAGACAGTCTTTTAAATTTGTCGCACTTCCAGACTTTGTGCTGACCTGAACAAGCTGCACATTCTAACTTCGCCGTCCTCTCTTTGCGGGTAGCATCTTGCTTGTCATTCACATGGGTAGCTACACTTGTGGCAAATGTTGAAACTCTTTGTTGAAATCCCCTTGGTCTGACATGATTAGTTTTCTTCTCTTTTTCTCTTGAAGTGTTCATTCTCATGTCCTCTCCAAATTCATTGTTCACAAGTTTAGCTCTTTCCTTTACAAACTGAAGGAAGTCTAGAAATCTTGGTCTTGCTCCGGAGGTGATTATCTGCCCTGCTCTTTCCGTCCATCTTGCTCTGAGGAACATAGGCAATTTCTTGTTAAGTTCTCTTAGTGTACTCATGTGATTTAAGTCACTAAGATATTGTGAGCCCATACCACTCAAGGTCCTCTCTGCCACTTCTAGATGTCTGGCAAACTCCAATAGTGACTGTCCATCAGCATTTTTGATAACACTTAAACTCTCCAACTTATTTATGTGGGCTCTTGCAACAATGTGAGGCCTACCAAAGTTCTCAAACAAGGCATTTTTAGCAGTTTTGTATGCTACTTCTACTGGCAGGTTCACGCAGCTCTCTATAGCTTCTCTAGCTTTACCCTCACAATGTTGACTCAAAAGTTGCAATTTTCTGGATGCATCAGGGTTGTCTTTCTCCAGGCAAGTTTCAAAGTTATGTATGAAAGATACATACTTCATAGGATTACCGTCAAAGTGCATATATTCTATCTTGGGTGTGGCAACTACTTGGCGTAAGGCCTTCACTATCTCTTCCCCAGCATTCACATTTTGAGTTGATGGTTGTGTTGAAAAGGACAAGCTTTCTCCCAGATCCTTGTTAAATGGGTGAATTTTTTCTTTCCAAACTGACTGTGGTAAGTCAGAGTTCTCCTCAAGGGGTGATATTTGGTCAAATGAAACTCCTTTGGGTACACTATGCATTACAAATGAATCAAACCCTGACTCATTCGAGTTCTTTATTTCCCCTAGGTCTAATCCTACTGCTTGAAACTCTGGTGGAGGAGGTATTATTAGCTCCATGTCCTCCTTTGGGGTTGAAGTAATTACTGGTGGAATAGATACTTGAATATCTCCATTTGATAGATCAATTTCTCTGTCATTGCTGTGATCTTTAGGTAGTTTAGGGTCTGGTATAATGTAAATTGTAGCCCCATGACAATCTACAGGTACTGAGCTTGGCTTAATCTCAGGTTTTTTCTCCTGTGTACTGTTATTTGATATAGCCTGTTTGTTCCTGGTAGGCTTGATTGGGGTATAGGATGTAATGGTACTAATGGCTGGAATATAGTTCATGTCAAATGGACAATTATCATCTGCCTCATAGCTGATTTCAGGGGTCATGTTTACCGATATTTCTGGAGCCTTTTCCACCTTTTCAATTATATTCCAGTCGTCAATCCCCTCTTCACTCTTCTCACTAATTTCTTCGTAAATATTCAAACTCACCATTGCTCTTTCGGCTTCATTTCTTGCCTCCATTATTGCCTTTTGGTGTTGTAAATCAGCCAATTTTCGCTCTAGATCTTGTTGTTCGGTCAATTGGCGTACTTTCAATTGGGCTAATGCTACTAGCTCTTTTTTCTTCGAAATTACAGATGATCTTGAAGAATTAATTGAACGGGTACGAAAAGAAGCTTCACCGGCGGTAAATTCAACACATTCTCCTCGTCGTTTTCTTTGGCTCTCGTAATCCACTCGGTTGCTAGACGATCAACACTTACTTTTTTCGCCATATGCTCCTCATATTTTAATCAGGCTTCCTTTTTCTTCTCTTCTGAATCCAAACATGCGACATATTTTTCATGTGAATCGATAAAATTACGCCACGCGGTGTCGTACGACTCTTTGGCGGCTGTCACATTCCTTAGTGACTCGTTGTTTTCGATAAACTCTTCAAGCTGCTTTCGAGCTCTCGTCAGGGCTCCAATATAGCCCGCTGGTGACTTAAATGCAGAACATTCCCTTTCCGCTTTGGGTCCTTCTTTTTCTCGTGGGATTCTGGTTCGGATGTGTCTTTCTCCAGCAAGGATATCACTTTTTGTATCGGCTTCAGGCGACGCCATCTTTGACCTTCCAGGCCAGAAATGTAGAGACATTTCTCTCATGTATAAATCTTGTAAACCAAACTCGTAGAAGTCTGAAAACTTTAATGTGACTCCAATCACATTAGGTGTACCAATAAATCTTGTACAGTCTTAAACTCAACTATTTATTCACTCAAGGGTTTATCCTGTTACAGCAGTAGAAGTAATCTTTTAGTTGTAGACGAAATAGTAGTCGGTTTTCTGAATAAATTAAATACAAATTATTACACATTGCGCAAAGTAAACAAACAAACAAAAAAAAAAAAGCAAAAAAAAAAAGAGAAAGGACGAAAGAAATTACAAATTAAAACCTACCAGACTGTACAAATCCACCCGTATGGATATAAAGAAATACTGATAATAAACAACAATATTGAGTCCTGCAAACTCGACTCGCACGAGTTCAAATATTCACATATACTAAACCCGAACTTGACGTCACGTGACCTTTATATCACGTGCACCAGATTCGGATATGACTCGGTAGCCACAGTTTTCGATAGGGGAATCATGTTCAACAGCAAATTTCCAGCTAAAATACGTCTTTCTAGTAGTTTTCACCTCCCCCGTGCCCTTCCCCCAGCGCTGGCTCTGTGTCCCAAACAATGGCTGTGGATGTTCTATACTCCACATTACATCGTGCCTTTAAACTCTTCCATCATTCACGTTAGCACCCACCAAACTACAGAGTCTAGTAGCCAGAGCTTCAAAGTCGTTGCTTTTTTTGATTTGGGGGCTGCAGCTAATGTACCGGCTGAGAAATTAGGGATTTTCTTGGGGGAGTCCTTGCTAATTCAGCAAAATGCTCTTATAAGCAAATGTATGTGAACGCAGCAGGAACTTTGCCAATTCCTTTGGCAACGTCATTTCGTTTGGAAAACCGAATTTTCTTGACCCTTTTCGATAGGGGAATCATGTTCAACAGCAAATTTTCAGCTAAAATACGTCTTTCTAGTAGTTTTCACCTCCCCCGGGCCCTTCCCCCAGCGCTGGCTCTGTGTCCCAAACAATGGCTGTGGATGTTCTATACTCCACATTACATTATGCCTTTAAACTCTTCTATCATTCACGTTAGCACCCACCAAACTACATAGTCTAGTAGCCAGAGCTTCAAAGTCGTTGCTTTTTTTGATTTGGGGGCTGCAGCTAATGTACCGGCTGAGAAATTATGGATTTTCTTGGGGGAGTCCTTGCTAATTCAGCAAACTGCTCTTATAAGCAGCAGCAGTAAGGTCGACTCGCGATTTTCGAAAAACCCGTTCGGAATCGCGCGGGTTTTATCTGCGAAATAACGACTTTTTTTTTTTCTGTCCGCATTTTAACAATTCCTCAATAATTCCCAAATGGACCCGAAATCGACTTGCAATGGCGCGACAAGTCCATTACTGCTGCTGTGTTGGGAATTAAAGGTATCGCAAATGAGGGTTAAGAAATATGTTACATATAC
Organism: Actinia tenebrosa; assembly: GCF_029948245.1. Classification (NCBI taxonomy): domain Eukaryota; kingdom Metazoa; phylum Cnidaria; class Anthozoa; order Actiniaria; family Actiniidae; genus Actinia; species Actinia tenebrosa. Next base: position 11,169,983 of record NW_028292570.1, on the reverse strand, counting down.
TATGAAAAAGGAGTGGGTTTGTCCGAAATGTAGCAAGAACTTCAATAAGAGTGGTCTTATATCTCATTTGAGGAAAAAGAAGCCATGTACTATGAAGGTAACTTGCTTAATGACACATATTGACGAGAATTCTAACAACAACGAGGATTACATAAAGGAGTTGATGAAAAAACCTCCAGTGAATCCTAAGTTCTCCTTTACTTGCTCTTGTGGGAAGCTTTACAGGTCAGAACAACAGTTTAAGATGCACCAAGATAAGTGTTTATAAAAATGTACGATATATATACGATGCATGAATGTAAAGAGTTTGCTTATGACTTCTGTATAATTTGTCTAAGATCCAAAGTTAACATACCCAAGCCCAAGGGTTTCTGGTGTTGTGGTAAGAAAATGCAAATAGAAGATGACACGTCAGCACAGTGTTACGAGTGTGGTAAGAATATTCGTAATGCCGTACCAAATGCTACCAGAGAGCAGTATTACGCCAATGGAGGTCGTAAGAAAACACCTTATAAGAGAATAAAATACTTTAGGGACTGGATGAGTCATATCCAAGGTCTTCGACCGGTATATTTAAACAACGAAGTAAACAAGAAAATCATAGACCACTTAGAAGAGCCACCCCGCAAAGTCTACGGAAGACATTGAAAAAATTAAAACTAGGGAAATATTACAAAGCTATTCCCTATCTTTTGTCTGAAATTACCGGTAAGTCTATTCCCGAGGTTTCTGATATGAGCAGAGCCGAGTGGATGTTTTGTCGGCTAGATAAGGATATTCCTTATTACCCTGACGTAATCTACGAAATATTTCGCGAAATAGACCCCAACCACCCGCTGTTAGGATGGACTCCGAGAAGATGAAATGTGTAGATGAAATCCCGTCGCGCTTTTTTCAAAGCAGATGTCTACTGAGCGAGCTTTCTTTGGAGTTCCTCTTTTGCCTCCTGGTAGATCTTTTTGCGAGATTCCTCGGAAAGATCTTTCACGATGGTTTTTTTATTACCCGACTTTAATTCGCCGTATTTCTTTTCCTCCGCGAGGATCAAAGAGAACTCCGTGTTGTCTATGCGGCGGTCCCGCAAAGCCTTGGAGACCAAGTCGGCGATGGTGTTAGCCTTTGCTCTTGCTAGGGCTATATGTGTATCGTGCTTGGATATCTTACCGGATAATTGCTTTATAATGCCTGTCGTAACAGCGGAAACGATGCCGCAGACGGCGCCGACGCTAGCCAAAGGAACACCGACGACTATTCCAGGTCCGGTGAGTGAGGTAGCAACGCCGGTGCCTGTTAACGCCACGGACATGGAGCCGGAAGTTATCGCGATTTTATGTAGTATGCTTCGGGCTCTGGCGTACTTTTTTCTAACCTCTTCGTAGTGTTTCGCTGGCCCTTCTAAGTAAGCCAGGACTAAGTTCGCCTTGTTTAAACGAAAGTTCTCGGCATTTAATTCGTTGGGGCCCTCCTTAGGAAGTTCAGGATAAAGTGGAGGTGCTGATGGTATAACATCCATTATATATACTAATGTACGACGCTTTTGGGAATGATATTGAGGAGCAGCCGCATCACGACAACCGGGATTACTGGAACTGGAGGGCCTTTAGGAAGATGTTTCCGCATGCAGACCCTAGTAAGTTCGAAAGAAGACCCGATGGGATTTATTACCAAGGCTCCAGAATGTACAGCAATGCGGACTTGGAGCCGCATGAGAAGAGGAAAGAGGCACAGCATTTGTCAATAACGAAGGAGGCACCCATGCATAAAGAAAGGCTACCTAATTTCCCAAGGGATTTATTAATGACCAAGGAGGATTACCCATTTTACGATGCCCAAGGTGGTATAAACGACTTCGATAAATTGGTAACGCATTTAGAGATTCCAGTGGGTAAGCAATCGTTTAACGTAGTAGTAAGGGGTATCTTTAAAGAGACGATGTTGAAGCATACGTCGGGTAAAGAGGCCAGGGAATGGTTAGCAGGACCCAACATGCGGTATTGGCCGCAGCAGTTAAACTTTGCTATTTGGGCTGCCACTAAAGGTTGTGGTGTTGCCACGGACATGTTTCATATTTCATTTATGCCGTTTCACGTCGCCTTTACGGTGAGGAGGTTGTTGAAGGAGCTTAACGTAGACCTACCCGGGGATAAGGTATTTAATCCAATGGATAACCGCTACGACTCCGCTGCCCTAGAAAGGTTAATTAACGCGTTTAAGCCACAGCAAAGAGATTTTCGTTATAAGGAGGGTAAGACACATGGGTTGGGTATTGTTTACGTTTGGGGCATTAATGCTGAGCAGCCAGCAGATATGGATCACCAAGAATACCCAAGTGATGAACTAGAGTTTGCTGATATGGGTGGTGATAAGGGAAATAACTCATTAATTACTAGAATTCAAATGATCTTTCCTAGCACTTGGGATCCGTTTGTGTTAATGAAAGGAAAAGGTTTAAGGAATTTCGCTAGGATTAACCGCAGCATAGAGGCATTCGTGTACTGCATCCTGGGAGCGCAGGTAAATACCCGCAGCCCCATCGTTGGATCCCAAGGCGCTTCACAGGAAACGCAACAGGAATTCCTAACCCTGTTTGAGTCCGCAATAATAGAAAATGACATATCTAAATCGGTGCAGAGATATCAATTAGCGGTGCAGCAATCCAAAGTGCGGCTGGATTACGCTTTGTCGCCTGGTTGTTGGTTAATGCCAAGTAATTTGGTCATCAACACTAATTCCGTTGTGGGTTACAACAACAAACTTCAACGAGCTACTAAGGATATGAAGTTTGGGGTGAACGACGTGAACTCTGACATGACCAAGGGCATTCCTCACTTCGTAGAGAACCCAAAAAAAGAGGTAGAAAAACCATCTAAGAAGGCGCATGTAGAAAAACCCGAACCAAAGAAACCAGTAAAAAAGGTTATGCCGCCTGAGGAATATGACCATAACCTACTAAAAGCCGGCTTAGCAGTCGCGGGTGTTGGTTTGAGCTATTATATATGGCGATGAACAACCCCTACGTAGCTGGAGTAGATTGTGTCTATACGACTTACAAAGGCGAGAAAAAATACGCCCAGAGCTCTTGGGTTGATGTCACGGGCATGTCCGTGGACTTGAACTACTCGGGAAAGAAGTTAATCCTTTGTAGTATTTGCATTGGCGCGAGTAGTCACGCCAACGTCGGTTTTAGGTTCCTGGATGAGAATGGCATACTGCAGCCTATGCGCACGAAAACGAACAACAGGGAGCCTGTACATTTCTCCGTAGAGCCCAACCCCAACAGCGATGAAAATCATTCCGTTTGGACTTTCCACATGGTCGCCGATTGTCATGGGAAGGTAAAGCTGCAGATAAGAGTAGATGACACCGGAAGCGTTTGCATAAATAGCATAGAGAACCAAAGGGATAATGATTACAATCACGCTACCATTAGCACTCTTACGGTGCTTAGTCTCTAGAAGTAAGCTATGTTCCCTGTAATATATGAATCCACACTTAAAAGAAACACATCATGCTTGCTTTTTAGATGAAAAGGAGTATAAAGAAGGGAACGAGTGGCTCGATGTCGGAATGTGGGTTGAAGTTGGGGGCTTAGGATTAATAATATGTACTATTAGCATTAACACGGAATTGGGTGCAAACGTAGCGTTTAGGTTCGTCGACGAGAATAACCATCCATTGCTGCCTTACAGAAAAAAAGATAATAGTAGGGTTCCAGCTCATTTCTCGTCGGAGCCCTCTGCAACGAGTGGAGAAGACTTAACGCCGGTTACTTTTCATATGATAGTCAATTGCCAATATGTCAAGCTGCAAATTCTCCCCCACGATGGTAACGTAAGTATAAATCATGTCGGCGAAGTTAACAAGCCCAACAGGACCTGGAATCATAAGCCCATTAGCACCATGAGTGTGCTACCGCTAGTTCCAAATTACCAGGGCGGTGCGAATACTATCTTTACTTATCCCCAGTCGAGGACGCCTCGGATGCTCGACGACGATAAGCCCCCAGTAACATACAAGGATAAGATTAACCCTTCATCTTCTTCAGAAGTACCACCCCAATAGCTACGACTAATATCCAAATGTTATTCCCCACAAACTTCAACAGTTCTCCGCCGGTCCTAAGCACCAGGCTAAGAACGCTACCCAGCAGCCCAGGAAGACCGGCTGCCATCTTTTTTCCCAAGTCCGTTAGTCCACTGCCTAATTTCTTTACGCCCGCGCCCGTAGCCTTAAGCGCGGATAGGATTACTCCTACTACGCTTGAAATAGCGATCGCAAATGCCAGCGGAACGCCATACTTCAAAAGGGCCCTTTTTATCTTTTCCTTGGTGGTAAGCCCCAGCTCCTTTTCCTTACCTTCTATTTGCGTTTGTAATTCCACCAGTCTTTCCTGAAGGGTTTCTACTTCCTTTTGGGCTGCCTCCCTTTCTTCTTCAGGGCGAGTTTGATCTTCGATTATTACTCGCTGTCGATCTATTTCGTACTCCAAGTCTTCGACGGCCTGTTGAAGTTGCCGTATTTGTTCCTCCACCACTGCCTTGTCCACCATCAATTGCCTTTCTCTGTCAACAGACTCCATTAATTCTTGTCCTAAGCGCTGTAGTTCCGTGTCTTTTCTCGCCGATTCGTTCAAAGCAGCCCTTAGCTGATTCCTCGCGTCGCTTTCTTCGTCCAACGCCTTAGAAAGTCTATTCCTAAAGTCTACGATTTCGTTGGCATGGCTTTTAGTAGTTAGTTCATTTTGTTTAATGAATTCGTCTTCCAATTCTCTTATACGCTCCTGCAATGCTTGGTTTTCCTCTTGGACGGCTTCGAAGCGACTGACGATACCGCCTTCTTCCTTGGTTACGTCATCAAGTTGTCGCGTAAGGTCATCGATGGTTATGTTATTTTCCTGTATTTCCTTCTTAAGTGCTTCCTTTTCAGCCTCGCTGCCTTTTTCCTCTAATTGGTTAAGTTTTTCCCGGCACTCCTCTTGCAGTCTGATTGCGGATCTGAGGGCATCTTCGGTGCCAGGCTTCGAAATACCTCTAATAAAGGCCCTTTTAGCAACTTTTGTATCCTCTTGAGTCAAAGTGCTTAACGTCGACAAGTTGGGCGCTCCCAGCGCACTTGTGACTCCTTTTGGAAGCTGGTTGTTAAGCAGGCTGGCATTCCTCCTTTGATACAGGTTGTGCCATTTTTTCCTACCCGATTCTCTAACTTGAACCTGCCCTTTGTCTCCTATTTGGAAGTCTAAAGTAGCCAAGTTTAGGCTTAGGTATCGCTCTCTTAGGTCCTTGATGCTGTCCGCTATTATGTCCGACCGCACGCCAAGGGATTCCATTTGTAAGTATTCTGGAATGGGCGTGTGGGGGTTCTTAGACCTAAATTTATCTCTTAAGGAACGCATAGCATCGCGGGCCCTGCTGCCATACTTACTACTTAATTTCTCAAAGAGACTTCGTCCGTCTACGTTGTCATTAGGAAGTAAAGACTCGTATTCTTCATCGTTAATGTCAACTTGACCTTCCTCGGCAAGGGGGTCAAAATCCGTTCCTTCTACTTCCATTATATATGATAAGCTCAAAGTTAAACCCCAACGTATTACCTAAGCAGGTTGGCGGACTGAAAGCAGAACGCACCTTTCACCGGGTCACATTCACACCTTCTAGCGCAAAGCCAGGAGAAACCTTGTACGTAGGCGTGCCCCGCCTAACGGATAACCTAGTATTGGTTCCTGGCACCTTGGCTTTAAGGTTTGACCTAGCAATACAACCAAGTACAAAATTAATAAGTTGTCGGAAGAGGAAGTAAAGAAGTTCCATAAGAGGTACGAGGCCGCCCTTGCGAGTAAGACCACGGACGCCGTCGCAGACTCCGCAATTAAGCTGGCCACCAAGCTTCTCGGACTTGCGCTGCCCATAGACGACGTGGAGCAACTACAGAAGGACAATACTCCATTGTCGTCGCAGAAACGAAATCCTACGTTGGCGTGACTACTCGTGCCAATGCAAATACTGCATATTATCAGCTTCTTTCCTGAGTAGTTCAGGTCCACAGACATCCCCGTAAAGTCCGCCCAAGATGCCTGGTTGTATTTTTTCTCGCCTGTGTAAGTCGTATAGACACAATCTACTCCAGCTACGTAGGGGTTGTTCATCGCCATATATAATAACTCAGACCAATGCTTGCAGCTGTTAAGCCGGCTTTTAGTAAGTTATGGTCATATTCCTCAGGTATGGTTGGTAACGCGGGAATATGCTTTGATGGTTTCTTAACTACGGGTAGCTTCGTTTCGTGTGACTTTTTTGGCTTCTCTACGAAGTGAGGAATGCCCTTGGTCATGTCAGAGTTCACGTCATTCACCCCAAACTTCATGTCTTCGGTTGCTCGCTGAAGTTTGTTGTTATAACCCACAACGGAATTAGTGTTGATGACCAAATTACTTGGCATTAACCAACAACCAGGACTCAAGGCGTAATCTAACCGCACTTTAGATTGCTGCACCGCTAATTGATATCTCTGCACCGACTTGGATATCTCATTTTCTATTATTGCGGACTCAAACAGGCTTAGGAATTCCTGTTGCGTTTCCTGTGAAGCACCTTGGGATCCTACAATGGGGCTGCGGATATTTACCTGCGCTCCTAAGATGCAGTACACAAATGCCTCTATGCTACGGTTAATTCGAGCTAGGTTTCTTAGGCCTTTTCCTTTTAATAATACAAATGGGTCCCATGGACTGGGGTAAATCGTCTCAATCTTCTCAATAAGATTAAGGTTCCACCTACTACCACCTAAATCTGCAAACTCTAACTTACCTGGGTATGTTTGATGATACATGTCTGCGGGGTATGTCCCAGTCGGATGGTAAAGATAAATGATACCTAAACCATGCGTGGCACCCTCCCGATAACGAAAGTCTCTTTGCTGCGGCTTAAACTCATTCATTAGCCTTTCTAGGGCAGCGGAATCGTAATGGTTATTCATTCTATTAAAAAGCTTCTCCCCCGGCAATGGTACGTTAAGCTCCTTTAATAGGCGACGCATAGTAAAAGCCACATGAAACCTTAGAAAGGCAGTGTCAAGCATATCCACGGCAACCCCACAGCCCTTCGTAGCCGCCCAAACTGCAAAGTTTTACTGCTGCGTCCAATATTTAAAGTTAGGTCCCTTTAACCATTCTCTGGCTTCTTTTCCTGAAGTGTGCGTAAGGTCAAAATCCTTAAAGATATTCCTTACTACTATACGTCAAACGTTTGCTTACCCACTGGAATCTTCAAATGTGTTACTATTTTATCAAAGTCGTTTACGCCACCTTCAGCATCGTAAAATGTGTAATCCTGGTTGGTTACTAATAGATTCTTTGGGAAATTAGGTTGCCTTTCTTTATGCACGGGTTTTGGTTTAACATAACCAGGTGGTAAAATCTTAGGATGCTTGGCGGTCGCCTTTGGCTCCAAGTCCGCATTACTGTACATTCTCTCGCCGTTGAAGTAAATCCCATCGGGTCTTCGCTCGAACTTACTAGGTTTTGCATGTGGAAACATCTTCCTAAATGCTCTCCAATTCCAGTAATCCCGGTTGTCATGATGTGGCTGCTCCTCAATATCATTCCCAAAAGCGTCGTACATTAGTATATATAATGGATGTTATACCATCAGCACCTCCACTTTATCCTGAACTTCCTAAGGAACCTAACGAAATGAATGCCGAAAACTTCAGGCTCAATAAAGCAAATTTAATCCTGGCTTACTTGGAAGGGCAGACAAAACACTACGAAAAAGTTAGGAAGAAATACGTCAGAGCCCGGAGTACGCTACATAAGATTGCGATAACTTCAGGATCCATATCTGTTGTGTTAACGGGCTCCGGCGTTGCTACTTCGCTTACTGGACCGGGAATAATTGTTGGAGTTCCCTTGGCCGGCGTTGGGGCAGCCTGTGGTATTATTTCTGCCGTTGCTACGGGCATTATGAAACAGTTGTCTAGCAAAATATCCAAGCATGACACGACAATAGCTCTGTCAAGGGCTAAAGTGAATACAATTACCGATCTTGTCTCAAAGGCTTTGCGTGACAGAAAGATAGACGACGTAGAATTCTCGCTTATCTTAGCCGAAGAGGAAAAGTACGAGAAATTAAAGTCGGACATAAGGAACAAAAAAACAGTCGTAAAAGATCTTTCCGAGGAATCTCGCAAAAAGATCTACCAGGAGGCAAAAGAGGAGCTTCAAAGAAAGGTCGCTCAGTAAACATTTGCTTTGAAAAGAGCGAGACAGGATTTCATTTGCATATTGAACGACAGTCTGGAAATTATGCGTAACGACACGTCAAGCATCGTCTTACGCCATAAGATTTATACCATAATACGCGTAATATAAATTCATCGTATGACCTTATTTAGCGAATTATTACGCGTAATATAAATTCATCGTATGAATTACGCGTAATATAAATTCATCGTATGAATTACGCGTAATATGTTATTGTCGCCTCGGAATCCATCCTAACAGGGGGTGGCTGGGGTCTATTTTGTAAAATATTTCGTAAATTACGTCAGGGTAATAAGGAATATCCTTATCCAGCCGACAAAACATCCACTCAGCTCTGCTCATATCAGAAACCTCGGGAATAGGGTCGCCGGTAATTTCAGACAAAAGATAGGGAATAGCTGTGTAATATTTCCCTAGTTTTAATTTTTTCAATGTCTTCCGTAGACTTTGTGGGGTTAACTCTTCTAGGTGGTCTATGATTTTCTTCTTTACTTCGTTGTTTAAATATACCGGTCGATAACCTTGGATAGGACTCATCCAGTCCCTTAAGTATTTTATTCTCTTATAAGGTGTTTTCTTACGACCTCCATTGGCGTAATACTGCTCTCTGGCAGCATTTGGTACGGCATTGCGAATATTCTTACCACACTCGTGACACTGTGCTGACGTGTCATCTTGTATTTGCATTTTCTTACCACAACAAACAAGCTTCCTTGGTGGTTGGGGCAAAAACTTGGCTTTCAAGCACTTTACACAAAAGTCATAAGCAAACTCTTTACATTCATGCATCGTATATAAAACAAATATTTTAACTTAGTAACGCGGTGCACCGATAAAACCCGTAGAGAGCTTTTCAAAACGAATTACGCCGGCAATACCCAGAACGACCTTACGGGTAATACCCGCGGCCGCCCAATGGTACTTTGCGGGGGTAATACCCGGCTCATACGGTAACCCTTAGGCGTCTCCCCCTTCCTGCTGCTCATTGTGCCTTTAAACTCTTCCATCATTCACGTTAGCACACACCAAACTACATTGTCTTGTAGCCAGAGCTCCAAAGTCGTTACTGTTTTTTTATTTGGGGGCAGCAGCTAATGTACCGGCTGAGAAATTAATGATTTTCTTGGGGGAGTCCTTGCTAATTCAGCAAAAGGCTCTTATAAGCAAATGTATGTGAACGGAACAGGAACTTTGCCAATTCCTTTGGCAACGTCATTTCGTTTGGAAAACCGAATTTTCTTGACCGTATTCGATAGGGGAATCATGTTCAACAGCAAATTTCCAGCTAAAATACGTCTATCTAGTAGTTTTTACCTCCCCCGGCCCCTCCCCACTGCGCTGGTTCTGTGTACCAAAACATAGCTGTGGATGCTTATGGCGTCGGAAACCGTGAAAGGAACTATAAATAAACTAATATAAAAGTCGTGTGAGTACTCTTTTATGTAAATTATGACGCAGTAAATTCCTCGTCCACCCACTCGTTGAAGGTTGCGGCATGAAAATCCCTTTTTCATAAAAATATTCGACTAGAAATAGATAGGTTTAGCTAAACCAAAACAAAAATCATTACTTTAGTTAATACTGATAACGTATAACTCGTGCGGGTAATGTTACTAAAACAAGGAACGGCCTGAAAAGCCCTGAAACCACCTAAAACGACCTGAAACGACCTGAAACGATCATAGCTAGGAACAGTTGATCATAGGTAGGAACGGTTGCTCACAGCTAGGAACAGGTAATCATAGCAAGGGAGAGGTGAGGTATAAGTGTGGAATACTTCTTCTATGGGAGACTATACGTATGAGCGACAATATGACATTCTACCATGAAGTACATCCCTTCCAAGGAAAACAAACACTCGATCGATCGATAAAAGTCAATAAAATACACAAACTGGACGACAAACTCGATGGAGATTCAATGTTTTGGCTGGTTTCAGGTCATTTCAGGTCGTTTTAGGAGGTTTCAGGTAGTTTTAGGTCGTTCCTTGTTTTAGTTTTAAAATACCAATAGTACTATTTTAGATCAATGACGCAGTAGAAATTCCTGGCCCGCCCCCATTCAAGCTTACGGCATGAAATATGTTTTTGTCATAAAAATATTCGACTAAAAATAAATATGTTTTGCTAATCAAACCTAATATCATTTTTCTTGCTAATAAAATAATATAAAACTCGTGCGAGTACTATTTTACATCAATGACGCAGTAGAAATTCCTGGCCTGTCCATTTATAATCTTTTGTTTACGTAACTAATTCGAGTTGTATCAAAAAACAAAAATCGCACTTAAAGTTTCTAATTTAGCTCCAGTTTCTAATTATCTGCTTAGAATACTACCAAATTAAGTTTAACGCAAGTTGGATTCAGGCACTCTTACCACGAAAACCACATATGTTCAACCTCTTTCATCTCCTCCGTGTCCCGATCTGACAGATCTCGACGTGCATGCATTTTCACCTCGTGTTTCACCAATGTCAATCATGACGAGGTCCACCAATGGCATTCGTAACACTAAATTCCGATCATACCTAACTCACCAAAAACAAATTTACTGTGCCCATAGGCCCAGCACAAAAACTACTTACGTAAAGGAAAGTTTTTCCGCTTTTTCGAAATTCGTCGACTGCCTTTCTACGTATCCACAGTTGCTCGCTAGTCGTTTCAATTCCAAAACACTGCTTGAAATCACTTTTAAAACTGATGGCTGACTTTAATTTGTTCTCGTAGTGCTCACATACTGAACACGTTTTGTGAGAGCAATAAAATTCGTTTACAAACAATGTAACCACCAAAAATATCAATAATTTAAATGCACGCGCCATGGTTCAAACAAGGCTCAAACCATGCGTCACGGGTAAGTGGCCACCTCTGTAGCTTGCAATCACCTTGTTATGCATCAGCAGATACGTGCATGCGCATGCAAAATTCCCTCCTGTTTGTTTGATTATTGTGTTTTTTTTTTTGTTTGTTTGTTGTTTTTTTTTTTGGGTTTTTTTTTTTTTTGTTGTTTTTTTTGTTTTTTTGTTTTTTCTTTTTTTTTTGCAAAAGAAAGTTTTTTGTCATCAAAATATTTTTTTCATTTATTTATATATGGAGTAGGACCATACCTCCAAACATCAAGGGGTGAAGCGCAGTATGGCAGCGCGAAGCATTTACGGCTACGCCGGAGATTTCGGCCCCGACACCGCTATCCAGTGACTAATCAGGAAGCTCGGCCGAAGCCTAAGGGAGAGGTTAGTCGGCCCCTAGACCGTAGATGATTAACCCCTTTTTGTTTTAGCTTCGCACCAGTGTCCCAAGATGTGCAAAAGGGACAGCATGGTGGTCTTTAGCAAGGGGGGGTCCTACATGGACGCCAGAGACACGCCGGGATAATGAGCCCCGCCCCCCCGTGTAGACCTACACACTACAGATTACTACAATAAACACTAATACAAAAAGATAATCAAAACATCATTTACATATAGAGTATCATCCTGGTCTACCTAGGATTATACTCATCAAAACACTTCATAGGTATATTCAAGCGAACACAACGTTTTCCCTTGCATAAACGTTACACAAGTACAAGTGAAAAGAAGACAAAGAAAACTACTTTTAGGCTGACCAGGTTATAACAGTAATATCCGGAGAAAACTTTCCCAAAATATTCCAGGATCTGTTGAAAAAACGCCTTGATTTTCGACTAACCGAACGTTTAGAGTAACAGAGCAGATGGATATTAAGTCGTTTCACAACCTTTGCTTTAACCACAGAGGCAACAGGGAGAGTACCTTCAAAGCAATACTCATTCCTAGCCAACCACACAAAGTACTTCAACAGATTAAGAAAATAGGAAAAAACAGGTGGAATAATCTGCCGTTCATGATTGTCATATCCAAATAGCATATGACGAGATTGAAGGGATGGCGACAAGGGAGTAACACGCAGAAATAAGGTCTGAGCCCATAGTAACAGTTCTTGCATGAGGTTACATTCAAAGAATAAATGAACTGGAGTTTCCAAAGGATGTCCACAAAAGCATGAAGGATCAGCAATGTTCATACCAAACTTGACAAGTCGATCACAGGTATAGAGCACTCCATGGCAAATCTTCCACGATAGATCACGAACTTGACGATCCAAAGGCATAATGTTCACTTGTGACCACGTGTCTGTCCAATAGAGCTCGCCAAAGTTTGGGCGAAATTTCAGAACGCAATTAGGAAGCATAACATTCCTTTCAATGATATTTGAATAAACAGATTTTGTAGTAAGAGATGAGATAGACAATGCACTACCATCAGAGTACCGCAGAATAGCAAAAGTTTTCAATTGAACTGAGAAATGGCCACCGACGTATGCCCAAGCATCTAAAAGTGAGGCATAAAAATCCGGTAGTAAATGAGAAGGATAATATGCAGGATATGAAAGAACAGAACGTAAATCATCACCAAATACTTTCTCCACAAAAAAGGAGAAGAAAGCGCACCAGTTCGATGGGAACAGGTCCCACCGCTTTATCCACTGACAATGAAGTGCGCGCACCTTTGATTGTATATCAATTAAACCAAACCCACCTTGAGTGGTGGATTGGAAAAGAACGTTTTGTGACACCAAATGCTTTTTCCCCGACCCAAAAAAATCCAAAGTACACTTGGAAGCTTGCGCCAAGACCCAGTTTGGCATGGCTAGTACTGAGGCACAAAACAATAGACCCGCCATGCCAAGTGCATTCAGGACAAGAGCCTTACCAGAATAGAAAAGATTACGATGTTTCCAAGAATCTAGTACACTAGAAAGTTTGTTTAAGCGACCATCCCAATTTGGATGAGAGACATCATCATTTCCTAAACATGTGCCAAGACAAGGAATACTGTCTGAAGACCACTGCAAGTCAATGGGAGGATCACTACGACCTCTCCAAGAGCCTGCCCAAAGCCCTTTAGATTTCTCTTTATTAATCTTAGCCCCAGATGCCTTTTCATATTCCTCATAGATGGATATTTCATCGTCATCTGTACATAACAGGGTCGTGTCATCAGCGTATTGGGAAATAAGTGCTGGTTCATAATCAGGGTGCGGAAGAACCAAACCTCTTAAATAGATTGACGCAGGGATACGACACGCTAAAGATTCGGCAATCAGTACGTAAAGGGGCGCTGACAGTGGACAGCCTTGTCTTACACCCCTCGATAAATTTATAAAAGGTGTAAAGAAGCCATTTACCAATACCGAAGACTGAGGTCCAGCATAGAACAAGCGTACCCACGAGCAAAAGGAAGGTCCAAACCCCATGCCTTCAAGGACTCTGAGCATGTAGGGCCGTTCCACCCTGTCAAAAGCTTTTTCCTGATCCCAAGACAATAAGGCCAGAGGTGAATTAGTTATTTTGCCATATGTAACAGCATCTTGAAGAAGCCTGATGTTTTCACCAATAAATCTGCCAGGTACCGAACAGGTCTGGTCAGGAGATACAACATAAGCGATCACTTTTCGTAGACGGCCCGCGATTGATCTTGAAGCTATCTTGTAGTCTGTACATAATAGGGAGATGGGACGCCAGTTTTTCATCAAAAATCTATCTCCCTTTTTATATGAGAGCGTTATAATCCCTCTCCTCTGAGAAACTGATAGTACACCACACCTAAAGGCATAATTAAGTACAGCTACCAGGTCCTTTTCAATGAGATCCCAAAACTTTAGATAAAATTCTTTGGGAAGACCATCAAAACCAGGCGTTTTACCTGACGGCATCCCCTCAAGAGCCTCAAGACATTCCTTCATGGTCAAAGGACCCTCGCACACATCTTTCACTTCTAAAGGAATTCTACGTTCCAAGTTAGAAATAAAATCATCTGCAATGGTTTCATCAGTTTCTTGTGAAGTGAATAAACCCTTGTAAAAAGATAACCAAGCCTGCCTCAAATTCTCAGGATCAGAAACGTATTGATCATTGCTATCTAGAATAAGATCAATCATTTTGTTGGCCCTATTCTTCTTTCCCATACGGAAGAAAAAGGAAGTGGATCTCTCAACCTCTTCAGTCCTTTTGGTACGAGCTCTTATTTCTGCCGCCTTGGCTGCCTCTCGATCAAACAATTCTAATTCATTGAGTACACTATGGTATTGATTTACAACAGAGAGATCTCCCCCATCTACCAGAACTTTTAATGATCTTGCTTGAGCTTCCAAGGAATGCCTGGATGCCCGTCGTTTGAAAGATAACTTGGAACAAAACCTAGTGGTGGCTTGTTGGATCTTTCTTTTACCTATATCCCACCAAACAAGCAATGACGTACATGACTCTTTCTGAGGTTGCCAGGACTTCCATAAGTCCCTTACGAGCTCCACGTATGCATCATTATCCAAAATACTAACATTGAGTTTCCAAAAATAAGGGCCTCTGGGTGGAACTTCAGGCAATATGAAATCAAGGAAAACAGCAGAGTGATCAGAATGCGGACCAGGTAAAATACTGCACTCAGAAACATGAGGAACAAAACGCAATGGAAGTCCGATCATATCAATGCGGGACGCAGCCATGCCATTAGTACTGATATAAGTAAATTCCTTGGTTCTAGGATGACAGTGCCTCCAAATGTCAATCAAGCGATTTTCATGGAATAAGATGGGAAGGACAGTAACACTGTCATAACTAGCAGGTAGTACAGAATTAAAGGATCGACGAGCCAGAATAGGTGTAAAAACCGTATTGAAATCCCCTAAGAGGAGAATGTCAGACGTAGGATCAAGCCTATCATTTACTTGTGTCAAAAAACCATCTCTTTCAGGATTGTGATTGGGAGCATACAGGGAGACGATAGAAACTTTGCAAGAGTCATATTGGACATCTAAATAAGCGAAGCGGCCATTGATACCCGAGTACTGTTTAAGTACAGAAAAGGGAGAGGCACGCTTTAACAAAATTGCAGTACCACCAGAATGCTTTGTGTTGAAATCTCCAAAAGCTAGATAAGGAGAATTATCAAACCAATTATTGAGTTCTTGTTGTGAAATACAGTGAGTTTCTTGGATGCTCACAATATCAGGCGGGCGAGATAAGGAAGACAGCCAAAAAATAAATGTTGTTCTTTTCACATACTCTCGCAGACCATTTATGTTTATAGTGAGAGCCCTCATTTTAAACAAAAACCAACAAGTATTTATGATAGTTTCAATATTCAGAATAACTGCTTATTAATAAACCATCAATTTCAACATTTTCAATAATCATAACATTATTTGTAACATTATTCATATAACACATATATTACGTAAACAATTCATACTTCAATACACTTTTTTTTTTTTTTTTTAACCTTCAATATATGATTAGAAATATAGATAACTATATAAATACGCAAGAAAAATTAGGGTTTCTTTTTAGAACGTTGAGTAATAACCTCCTTTGGATCCACAGATCTTTTGAGGTTACGTAAATTAGTAAAGCAAATGTCCATCCCTTCAGCAGGTTTTTCCTTCGTCGTGTTTTGTTTGACCATATGACTAAATGAAGGAGAGGACAAAGATGTTCCCAAGGAAATTGAAGAGTTAGAATCACACGACAGAGATAGTACTTCAACATTTTGAAGAGAATCCTGAGAAGAAGGATTAGGAAAAAGCGGTTGCGAAGAAATAACTTCTGAGGAGGAATCCTTTTGCAAAGAAGAACGCAAATCTGTAGGTTCCTGTACAACTTCAGTGATCACACCTGACTGAGATATATTTTCTGTCAACTCTTGAGACTCCTCTGGGAGAGAAAGAGCAGGATGTTGCGGAAAGTCCTGTCCTTCAGGACGATCTATAGCGTAACGAGGGGGTTCAATAAGATCCTTCGAGCAAGCATAAGAATGGTGACCTTGCGCACCACAGCGGTTGCAGACACCTTTTAGGGGACATCTTGTATTTGAATGTCCCCACCAGTTGCATGAGAAACAACATAATGGCTGACTACGGTATCTAATATGAGCAATAAACGGGTCCAAAAGAACACTCGTAGGAATATGCTCATTTAATGTCACAAAAAGCCGTCTATCTCCAGTTTCAAAGCCAAATTTGTCTAAATTTCTCACCACTTCATTTACGCTCCCATATTTTTCAAAGTATTCCTTGATGTCGTCATCCTCCACCTCACAAGGGAGGTTTGAAACCGTCACAACTTGTTGAGGTGATTCAACCCCATTGAAAAAGCAAAAACAGCCCCTAATATAGATTCTTTTCGTAAATAACTGTTCCCTTTGTCTATGAGATTCCTCCTTAAACGTTACTCTACAAGAATAACCTGTATTAGACACCTGAACACATTTTATGGCAGTACGCAATTCGTTTCCAAGAACTTTTCCAATGGCCGCAATAATTTCATCCCTAGTGACCGGCTGTCTAAGTCTCTGTAATTGACGTGGAAGCCCTAATTCTAATGTATTTGGCCTATGTACCGAGAACATATTTGACCAAAAAATAATATACCAAAAATATTAATAATCAGTGCCCTTGAAGGAAATATTCCTAGGTTGTCGAAGTAGGACAAACCTAGGGAATAATCCAACAGAGGGAGGAGGATACAACTTCCAGTTCTTGACTTCAGAAATCTTGATTCTTGAGTCTTGAGAATCTTGAGCCTTGAATCTTGAACTGTGAATCTCAGATCTTGGACTTGAATTTCTACACCGACTTGTAAAGAAAAACTTCACCAACCATCGGCAATCGTGAGCTTACTTGCAAAAGATGATTAACCCTTTGCTATGATTAGCACTGTGTGATGCGTCTGTCTGGTGGCTACCTTCCTTCTGCTTCCTTAGTCCGTGTGGGAAGTGTTTTGAAACCTTTATTGAAAAAATAGACATGCGCAAAAGCTTAACATCGAACATGGAAATTTCATTTATGAATATATACTCGTTCAAAAATAACTGTTATTAATCTCGTATTTTGATTGGTTGGGAGCGCATACTTTTTAAGAGCACACAGCACGCACGCGCCCTTTGCATTTTATAAGAGAAATAAAATCCTTGCTTGATTTGCTGTGTGTAGCTTTATAGAGCACTTTGGGATTGGCAGAGCACTTCAGAAAATTTCTTTTCTCGTGTTCTACCTATTCCCGCGTATAATCGTTCATTTATTTATTACCAGGTTACCTGTGTGTCGTGGAATACACAATCCATTACCAGAAAACCATTCTTTGATGTTTGACCTGTTTTTACCCTTCTTTGTTATGTACCAAGTTACTTGTTGACTCATTGATTTTGTCGAAACCAAAAGACATGTCAATATTCATAAGTAATACAATGGGACGAGGGAAATTAGCGATTAAATTTCCCCAAATAACGAGGGGAAAATTTGTGGAATAAAACAAAAATAGAATCTAAAAACAATTTGTCATTTTCAATTTATCTTATGACTGAGCATGCGCAGATTTGAGAACGCGTCCCACATGGAAACCGTGCAGTAATATCATGTTCCTGAGTTTTCATCATGTTCTATTCATGCAGCAAATCCGGGTTTGTAAAGCACTCGGAAGACAATAGAATCCGATATTTACATTAGTAAATATTCGCATCGTGGACTGAGTACAAATGATAAAAGTTAAGTTTAAGGTCCAGAATATTGTTCAAAAATTTGCTCTTCAACAAAACCCACAAATAAATTAGCGTAACTAGGACCCATTTTAGTGCCCATAGCCACTAGTTCATTACAAACCCACTGATTCTCGCTCTGTTAATAATCGCATTCCTTTTGTCACTACTTTTCACCCTATCAACAATTCTATTAAACCTATTATTACCCGCAACTTTAATATACTTGATGCAGATCCTACTATGCCTAATTTTTTCAGTGAACGCCCTCTTTTCTCTTTTAAAAGAGAGTAGTATAGGGGATGGGGGTTCCAGCGCAACGACCACCGGAGGATTACCCGTCTAAAGTGAATTCCTCGATTCGTACCGCGATTACCCGCATCCCGTGTTTATGTAGTTAAATATGTTAGTCTATATATGGAGTGCGAAGAATGTAAAGAGTTTGCTTATGATTTCTGTGTAAAGTGCTTGAAACCCAAGTTTGTACCTACTAAGCCAAATAAGTATATTTGTTGTGGTAAGAAAATGCAAATAGAAGACGACACGTCAGCGCAGTGTTACGAGTGTGGTAAGAACATTCGTATGCCGTACCAAATGCTACCAAAGAGCAATATTACGCCAATGGAGGTCGTAAGAAAACACCTTATAAGAGAATAAAATACTTTAGAGACTGGATGAGTCATATCCAAGGTCATCGACCGGTATATTTAAACAACGAAGTAAGGAAGAAAATCATAGACCACTTAGAAGAGCCAACCCCACAAAGTCTACGGAAAACGCTGAAAAAATTAAAACTAGGGAAATATTACAAAGCTATTCCCTATCTTTTGTCTGAAATTACCGGTAAGTCTATTCCCGAGGTTTCTGATATGAGCAGAGCCGAGTGGATGTTTTGTCGGCTGGATAAGGATATTCCTTATTACCGTGACGTAATTTACGAAATATTTTACAAAATAGACCTCAACCACCCCCTATTAGGATGGATTCCGAGAAAATAAAAATGCAAAACTGGTGTTTATTTTGCCAGAAACTCCACTGGGGAATGCATCGCGGGGCTTATTTCATCCCGCGCCAGAGGCCCTCTAGTACATACACATATATCTTTCTTACGACCCACCAGAGGGTGAACTCCGGACAACGTCCCGAGACAGCCCCCTGACGTTTCCGACTTTTCCTCGCGAAACCCCCCATCGCGGGGTTGAATCGCATTTCCACCCCTCCCCCCACGGTTGCTGTGAGTGGGGGAGGCTTTTTTTTTCACTCACAGCAACCGGTCCAAATGCGTCTACAGCGAGGCTTGAACTCGGGACTTTAGGCCTCCCCAGCTCCAAAGTCCACGATCACAAGCGAACGCCAGACACATCTGGACGCTTATGTATGTGAAAATTATTACATTTATGTCTTACACTCTAATTTGCATATTTTCTAGACTGACGTTCGATATGTAAATAGAATCCTGTCACGCCTCTTTCAAAGCAGATGTTTACTGAGCAAGCTTTCTTTGAAGCTCTTCTTTTGCCTCCTGGTAGATCTTTTTGCGAGATTCCTCGGAAAGATCTTTTACGACTGTTTTTTTATTCCTTATGTCCGACTTTAATTTCTCGTATTTGTCTTCTTCGGCCAGAATAAGCGAGAATTCTACGTCGTCTATCTTTCTGTCACGCAATGCCTTTGAGACAAGATCGGTAATTGTATTTACTTTAGCCCTTGACAGAGCTATTGTCGTGTCGTGCTTGGATATTTTGCTTGACAACTGTTTCATAATGCCCGTAGCAACGGCTGAAATAATACCACAGGCTGCCCCAACGCCGGCCAAAGGAACTCCAACGATTATTCCCGGCCCAGTAAGCGAGGTAGCAACGCCGGAGCCCGTGAACACAACGGATATGGATCCTGAAGTTATCGAAATCTTATGTAGTGTTTTGTTTGCCCTTCCAAGTAAGCCAGGATTAAGTTTGACTTATTAAGACGAAAGTTTTCAGCGTTTAATTCGTTAGGTTCCTTAGGAAGTTCAGGATAAAGTGGAGGTGCTGATGGTATAACATCCATTATATATACTAATGTACGACGCTTTTGGGAATGATATTGAGGAGCAGCCACATCATGACAACAGGGATTATGCCAACTGGAGGGCCTTTAGGAAGATGTTTCCGCATGCAGACCCTAGTAAGTTCGAAAGGAGACCCGATGGGATTTACTTCAACGGCGAAAGAATGTACAGCAATGAGGATTTGAAGCCAAAGGCGACCGCCGAGCATCCTAAGACGGTAGAAAAGGAGCCAAACTTCCCAAAGAATCTATTAGTGACCACCCAGAATTACCCATTTTACGACAACAAAGATGCGGAAGACTTTGCTAAGATGGTTACCTCTTTGGAGATTCCCGTGGGTCCTACGACTTTCAAAACAAAAGTCAGAGACATCTTTAGAGAAACTGCCATGAAACATACCTCAGGGAAAGAATCCAGAGAATGGTTATCAGGTCCCAACATGCGGTATTGGCCGCAGCAGTTAAACTTTGCTGTCTGGGCTGCTACTAAAGGATGTGGTATAGCCGCGGATATGTTCCATATTCCTTTCCTACGATTTCACGTTGCTTTTACTATTCGTAGGATATTGTTTGAGTTAGGAGCGCCGCTTCCTGGTGACACTGTCTTTAACCCAAAGGATAACAAATATGACAAAGTCGCATGGGAGCGATTAAGGAATGAGTTTAAGCTTACCAACCCTGATTTTCGCAACAAAGAGGGTGCCGCCCATGGTTTAGGAGAAACATATACGTATGCCTCCTACGTCGGTGCCAGCATAGAAACACCGGGTATGGGGTATCCCAGTTCCTACGAATTCTCCGACTTAGGAGGCAGCGGAACGAAAGGGAATCTGATCTACTTCATAGAAAGCAAGCAGAGATATCCATGGGCGCCTTTCTTTGCCGCAAAGGGCATTGGTCTAAAGAATCTCGCAACGATTAATCGAAGCATCGAAGCCTTTGTTTACTGCATTCTAGGGGCCCAGGTTAGCACTCGAAGCCCCATCGTAGATGCCAGTGGTGCGTCGCAGGAAACGCAACAAGTATTCCTTGTCCTCTTCGAAAGCGCTGTTATCGAGAATGAGATTTCTAAGTCAGTTCAAAGATATCAACTTGCGGTGCAGCAATCTAAAGTGCGGCTAGATTACGCCTTGTCGCCCGGTTGTTGGCTAATGCCAAGTAATTTGGTCATCAACGCCGATTCCATCGTGGGTTACAACAACAAACTTCAACGAGCTACTAAGGATATGAAGTTTGGGGTGAATGACGTGAACTCTGACACTCTTAGGAACATTCCCCATTTCGTGGAGAAGCCAAAGAAGGAGCACGTAGAGAATCCTGCAGGGAAACCAAAAAACGTAATCAAGAAGAAGGTCCTGCCTACGATACCTGAGGAATATAACCATAACTTACTAAAAGCCGGCTTAACAGCTGCAAGCATTGGTCTGAGCTATTATATATGGCGATGAACAACCCCTACGTAGCTGGAGTAGATTGTGTCTATACGACTTACACAGGCGAGAAAAAATACAACCAGGCATCTTGGGTCGATGTCACCGGAATGTCCGTGAATTTGAACTACTCGGGAAAGAAGTTAATCCTTTGTAGTATTTGCATTGGCACGAGCAGCCATGCCAACGTGGGCTTCAGGTTTCTAGATGACAACGGCATACTGCAGCCTATGCGTGCGAAGACGAACAACAGGGAGCCTGCGCATTTCTCCGTAGAGCCCAACCCCCAGAGCGCCGAGAATCTATCGGTTTGGACTTTCCACATGGTGGCCGATTGTCATGGAAAGGTAAAGCTGCAAATACGCGTAGATGACTCAGGGAGCGTTTGCGTAAATAGCATAGAAAATCAAAGGGATACAGCCTATAACCACGCAACCATCAGCACTCTTACGGTGCTTAGTCTTTAGAAGGGAATTTATTCCCTGAAATATATGAACCCACACGCGAAGGAAGATTGGTTTCCTACATTTTTTGGAGGAGAAGGACTACTTAGAACAGCATTGGCTTGACACCGGGCTGTGGGTAAAGGTTGGGGGCCTGGGGTTGGTCATGTGTACCATTAGCATTTCGACGGGGTATTCGTGTAATGTCGGGTTTAGGATCGTTGATGAGGATGACCACCCATTACTACCCTACAGAAAAAAAGATAACAATAGGAACCCAGTTCATTTCTCGTCGGAGCCCCCTCCAAAAAGCGGAGAAGACTTAACGCCAGTAACTTTTCATATGATAGCCAATTGTCAATATGCGAAGCTTCAGGTTCTTCCCAACCACGTTGCCTACCTTCGGATAAATGCCGCCCCGACCAAAGATCCTCCGACGGATGCTGTTTGGAATCATAAGCCCACTAGCACCATGAGTGTGCTGCCGCTAGTTCCGCATTATCAAGGCGGTGCGAATACTATCTTTACTTATCCCCAGTCGAGGACGCCTCGGATGCCTGACGACGATAAGCCACCAGTAATACACAAGGATAAGATCAACCCCTCATCTTCTTCAGGAGTACCACTCCAATAGCGACGACCAAGATCCAAATGTTGTTACCCACGAACTTCAACAGTTCACCGCCGGCCCTAAGTGCCAAGGAAACAACCGAACCCAGCAGCCCAGGAAGACCGGCTGCTATCTTTTTTCCCAAGTCCGTCAGCCCATTGCCTAATTTCTTTACGCCCGCGCCTGTAGCCTTAAGCGCGGACAAGATCACGCCTACTACGCTTGAAATAGCGACCGCAAACGCCAGCGGAATACCATACTTCACCAGAGCTCTTTTTACCTTTTCCTTGGTGGTAAGCCCCAACTCCTTTTCCAGGTTTTCCTTTTGCGCCCGTTATTCCGCAACTCTCTCCTGAAGGGTTTCTACTTCCTTTTGGGCAGCCTTCCTCTCCTCTTCGGTACGAGTTTGGTCCGCAACTACTTCTTGCTGCCGCTCTATTTGCCCCTCCAGGTCTTCAATAGCCTGGCTCATTTGCCGGATTTGCTCTTCCTTGGTGTTAATTTCGGCAACCAACTGCCGGCGTTCCTCCAAAGAGCCGGTTATGATGGTACGCAAGTCCTTAGCTTCTTCCTTATTCACATTGAGGTCTTGCAGGGCGAGCTCGAAGGCTTTTTGGGCTTGGTTCCTATCGCGCAGGGCTTTGTCTGTTTGTTCTCTCATTTCTATCATTCTTTGGTTTTTGTCGTCAAGTTCTCTTTTTTGAGCATCGAGGAGTAGTCGGTTTTGCCTCATGTAATCTGCTTCCCTTTCCTCCATTGTTTCCTTTAGTCCTTCGACTTCCCTTATCGCTTCGATACCTTTTTGTTGCCGCTGCATTAGGGTCTTGAAATTTTCAAAGGCTTCGCTGGTGTTTTCATCGTTTTCTCTTAGTCTTTCCACCAAATTAGGCCTTCCTAATGCGTCTTTGATTTCTTTTGGGAGATTACTGGTGAGCCTGTCGGAGTCTCTCCTTTGGTAGAGATTATACCACTTATCCCTTCCTTGGTACTGGATTTGAATTTGCCCCTTATCTCCGGTTTGGAAATTAAGGCGGGCCAAGTCCACATTTGGAAATTTCTCCTTTACGTCGTCTAAAAGCCCCCTTAGCATTTCGGTTCTTAGGTCCGTGGAATCCAAGTTTTGCAATTCCAAATACTCTGGAATAGGTCTTCCTGGGTTCCTCGATTGCCACTTGTCCTTTAAGGAACGCCAGGCCTCGCGGGCCCTACTTCCGAACCTATTTCGAAGCCTATCCCAAATATACTCGCGGGACACTTCGTCATTTGGGATTAACGTATCATATTCTTCATCGTTAATGTCGACTTGTCCTTCTTCGGTAAGGGGGTCAAAATCCGTTCCTTCTACTGCCATTATATATGATAAGCTCAAAGTTAAACCCCAACGTATTACCCAAGCAGGTTGGCGGACTAAAGGCAGAACGCACCTTTCACCGGGTTACATTCACACCTTCTAGCGCAAAGCCGGGAGAAACCTTGTATGTAGGCGTGCCCCGCCTAACGGATAACCTAGTATTGGTTCCTGGCACCTTGGCGTTAAGGTTTGACCTAACGGTGCAGCCAGATACCGCAGACGCGCGTCATGTCGTCAAAAACGCAGGCAGAAACCTCGTCTATAAGATGAGAATCAAGTTTGCTGGGGAATCCCTCTTGGACTTGAACAGGTACGATCTGTACACCACGTACAAAGACTTATGGTTAACGGCTTTCGACCGCGCGCAAAGGATAGAGCAGGGAATAGAAAGCGCAGCCATACGTAAGGTAAGGAGCGCAGCCTCTGGCGCCTCGGGAGAAGACGAAATAAAGGCGGCCTACGGTACTAAATATGTTATCCCGTTGGACTTCGAAGTTATCACGAACCACGGTGCATACTACCCAAGGCAGCTAAGTGAACTGCAGTTCGAAGTGACCCTAGCAGATACTACGAACATCCTGCAGGGAAAAGACGTACGTTCGGCAGCCGTCCACCCATACTCCGTTACTAACTTGGAGCTGCAGTACGAAACGGTATACAGCGAAGAGCTGGCTCGTAGCGCTGGCATGGAATACAGTGCAGGGAAGGCTTTTCTTTACGATCACGTAGTAATGTACAAGACGTTCAGCTTTACGAACAACGTCGAAGAGGTTATCAACCAAAGCATTAACCTTCCCAGGCGCAGCCTTACAGGGTTAATGTTGCTGTTCGCAAAGACATACACCGCAGGATTGCGTGACTCTGAGGTATTCTTTAATCCTAACATTACCAACGTAGGTGTTAGTATTAACGGAGTGCCTAACAAGGTCTACTCCCAAGGGATAAAGCCCGCGGATATGTACCGGGAAGTCGCGCGCAAGTTTGGCGACCAAATTGCCCCAAAGGAGTTCTTCACGGACAAATACGCGTTATGGATTGACATGCGCACTACCAACGATGAATCCATGCACGGTCAGGGTTTACGTCTAGTGAATACGCAGGATGGGATAACATTGGAAATTAAACGCACCAAACATGCCAGCGATTCGACTAAGATAAACTGCTACGTCTTCGTGGTGTCTGACGCGCAGCTAAGCGTAGAAATGAACCAATTAAAAAGCGTTGCATATTGATTCATCCTATAAAAAAAAAGGAAAAAAGTTAAGATATTTGTCTAATATACCATGTTACGCGTATTTGAAAATAACGACACCAAACTGCAATGCATAGTGCAAGGCGAAACTTTGTACTTTAAGGCGAAGGAAGTGGCTTTGGCGTTGGGCTATGAGCGCCCCAGAGATGCAATTAGAGCACACGTATCTGAGAAATACCAGAAAAGATGGGTCGATCTGCAAGGGGCTCCAAATCACCGCTCCCCTACTACGCAACCACATTCCGTGTTCATTTCTGAGCCTGGTCTGTATCAGCTGATATTTAGCTCCAAACTACCCAAGGCCGTAGAGTTCCAAGATTGGGTATTCGAGGAGGTCTTGCCAGCATTAAGGAAGACAGGCAAGTATGAAATGGAGCGGCGTTTTAACAGTCCTAACAAGTTGGTATTTAAGATCGAAAATGAATTCGACCTGCATAAAAAGGTAGTGGACTACATCCGCAGGTTTTACCCCCAAATGCTCGTGACCCCTGGTCTAGGTGAACTGCAGGATTCGGACGGCAAACGTATAAAGTGCTGGCAGAAAGGATATCAACGCGGTCAACCTGACTTGTTAATTCTTAATGCACACGTGCGATACCGTGGTTTCTGCGTAGAGCTGAAGACCCCTAAAGGCAATGGGGCATTATCTGAGGACCAACGTCGCCTGTTGCACGAATACGAAAGAAATGGTTATAAAGTAATGATCAGCAACGATTACGACGACATCTGCAGAGCCATCACAGAGTATGCACAAGGAATGCGTTTACCATGTAGGTGCTGCTGTAAGCGCTTTAAGAACGCGGACACTTTAAAGACGCATCTTAAAATGTTTCATAGAATATATGGAGTTTGAGGCTGTAAGGCAGATACACTGGAGAGACCTAAAGGAGGGCGTTACGTATGAAATAAAAAATTATGTAGTCTTTGAAGATATTGACAGGCTACGGTTGTTGTTGGCGCATGAGGGTGTTACGTACAGCCTGTGGGCGCCGGATCGCGTCCGATACGTGATAAAGGGGCAGGAGTCTACGCATCTGAGGTCGTATGGGAAGAAGGATGGTCGCTGGGCGTTTGACGTCGCAAAGTGCGTCCTTCCTTCGCCTCTATGTAGTTAGGCGCATTTAAAGTAGGGTCGTCGGCAGTGCTCGGCGACTCTTTTTTAACGATGCAGTCTGCAGGGGGTTCACATGTAATACAGTCCATATATTGAAAGGGCGATTAGAAATCCTCCAAGAAATGCTGCTGCGTGGGCTATCATATATCCTTGTCAGAAACCCCCTCAGAATGTTAAGGTGTGGTTAAATTCTTGTTAAGGAAGGTCGGAAACTATATCAGAAACCCCCTCAGAATGTTAAGGTGTGGTTAAATTCTTGTTAAGAGACAGTTGAATATGTGTTCCTCCTCTCTTACGCATCCACAGGTCGCACACTGCTGCCTCCAATGTTCCCTGTTAGTCCATGGGACACCTTCTAAGGTATCAAAGCGGGGTAATGTCCTGCTTATCTTCCTAAAGTAGTCTATTCGATTCCTTAGGTAATCATCTCTATGTTCACAATTCATCAGATCGCCGCATTGGTAACAATCCACTCCTTCCAGATCGTACTTCTCTGAAAGGTATCGGTATGTCCTTTCGTGTCTTTTCTTATGCGTTTGTAAACGTTGGCGGCTACTAAGAACCTTAGCACAGTAACTACATTCTGTTGTCCTACGGCAAACACCCTTCTTAACATGCTGCTGTAGTTTCTGTAAGGTACTGAACTCCCTGTTACAGTCATTGCAGGCCTTACTGATTGGCTCCTTTGTGCAAACTCCATGCCAAACGTGGTATTGCAGTCTTTGTTTGGTACTAAATACCTTCTTACATTTCAAGCAGTCCATATATACTTAACAATATTTTAACCTCCATTTAACATTCTGAGGCATCTTTTGAAATAGTTTCCGACCTTCCTTAACAAAGTCTTAACCATATCTTAACATTCTGAGGCATCTTTTGAGATAGTTTCCGACCTTCCTTAACAATATTTTAACCTCCATTTAACATTCTGAGGCATCTTTTGAGATAGTTTCCGACCTTCCTTAACAAAGTCTTAACCATATCTTAACATTCTGAGGCATTTCTTACGGGAGTCTTGGACCCAGCTTAACAATATCTTAACCTCCATTTAACATTCTGAGGGGGTTTCTAGGAGCTCTTAACATTAGATTGGGTAGCGCATGAAGTCCACGACTGACTCCTTTGCCCACGTTGCCATCGTTATCAGCGCGCCAAACCGTTCTGCGCGCTTCAGACCGCACATTTCCTCATATAGCTCCTTTACGCGTTCATTCAGCCGGTCTATCTCCTCCCTTTGCATTTCAACCGTCCTCTCCAGGTCTGACTTTTCTTTGACGACGTTAACCATTGCTTTGACTGCTTCCACGGGCTCCATTATATATGAACCCAGATCACATGCCTTGTAACGCTCTGATAGTAGGGCCCACCGGCTGCGGAAACACCCAATTCGTCGTGGAGCAGCTATTAGGACCCTTTAGATACCGCTTCGACTACATAGTGCTGCTCTGCCCCACCTACGTGAATAACCGCACCTGGACGGGCGTAGGCGCGAAAGATGACGACTTCTTTGTAGATATCTTAGACCCTAACGAGTTATCTGGACATCTTAAGTTCTGGCACAAACAATTCCCTAAAGATACGCAAACCCTCCTCATACTGGATGACATTGCCTTTGGGGACGACGTAAAAAGACGCACGTCAGAGCTCGTTAAACTCGCCTTTAGCGGCAGACACGACAATATTAGCGTTTGGTTGCTCTCGCAGCAGCTTACCAGCGTCTCTATGCCCTTCAGGGAAAACATAGGTTCACTCGTCGTATTTTATACTCCGAGCAAGTCTGATCTGGAAACCATCTCATACATGCGGCATTTAAAAACGCACCAACATTCCAAGATGATCTTCTCTTTGAGGTTTCCGTATGATGTTGAGCTTCGAGCGTAGATATATATGGAGATTGAGCAATTGATAGAAGTCCCCACACAGTTAGATGAAAGTAACCTTAAGGAACAACTTAACATCCTGGTGTCTTCTGGGAAGTGCAAAGAAATGATAGGCAAGGAACTTACCCATGAGCAGGTTAATAAGTTGTCGGAAGAGGAGGTTAAGAAGTTCCATAAGAGGTACGAGGCCGCCCTTGCAAGTAAGACCACGGACACCGTAGCAGATTCCGCCATCCGACTTGCGACTAAATTGCTTGGACTTGCGCTGCCCATAGACGACGTGGAGCAACTACAGAAGGACATAAGAGATGACTATGTCATATCCCAAGAACTTAAGATAACCTGCGGGTGGTTGTCGTTAAAGTGTGGTAAGTTAATGGCAGTCGCCTCTGCGGCACTTCACGTAGCTCAGCATGTCAACTTGAAGGAACTTACGACGTCTTGGAAGGACTTCAAGAAGGATAGAGAAGTCGAAAAGGTCTTCCAGGCGGCACTTGCTGAGGTACCTGATCAAGTCGCCTCAAGTACTTAGTCAAGTCGTCCTCAGGAACTACCCAGGTCGCCTCAAGTACTTAGTCAAGTCGTCCTTAAGTACTTGCTCAGGTCCTATTAAGTTACTTATCAAGTCCTTCAAGTCCTTAGATATAAATGAGTGAAGCTGAATCGAAGGCGGAGAAGCAGCCCCAAGAGGAGCAAAAGATTACCAAGGCTAAATCTCCAGGCAGAGTCGCAGCCGGAAAGAAGCTCGCGGAGATGAATAGAAAGAACAAAGCAAAGAAAGAGGAAAAGGTGGAAGAGAAAGAAGAGGAATCCTTTATTAATCCGGGATACGTCATTGGCGCGTTGGGAGTCATCATAGCAGCAGGTAGCCTTTACTTACAATGGAAGGCAGCAAAGCCAAAGGTAGAATTAGAGGCCGTGCATGTGACGCAGGAGCCCCCTAAGAGAAGCAAAATACCCGTAATGGAATAGCAAGGTCATTCCCATGCGGAATAACCTTCTCACTCTGTAATATAATGTCGACCGCGTTATTGAAAACTGTTGAAGAAGCAGCTATCATTACTTCCATCGTTGCGGGTATTGGTTGGGTAGGTAAGAAAGTGCTCAAAGAAGACTTTACTGAAGATCCCAAGCAAGAGCTTCGCTAATTTTGCTAAGATGACCGCTGCCGTAGGCGGGGCTATCATGGTAAAGGATTACCTACGGAAGGAAAAGTACATCCCTAATGTATAGATGGCTGCGATAGGAGGTGCATTAATTGCTGCTTTAGCATTCACCGGCGCCAGTTACGCAGGTAAGTACATAGAAAAAGCGGTAACTGGTGGAAGTAGTCTCGAAGCCGAAAGAAAGAGACACGACTTAGCGCTGGAAAAGTATCAAAGGGACGTGGCAGCTTGGAATGAAAAAAGACAAGCTTACAGGGATTGGTTGGACAAGAACTACCAAGACAAAATGCAGGCGGATAAGAACTTCGAAAACACAGATTACGCCTTTAAACTCTATGCGCAAGCACACCCCGCGGCATCGACGGGGTTGAGAAAGCCCCAGTTCAAGAATTACTACCAGCCTTCTAAGAAACAAAAAGACAATGAATTGGTCTTTGTAGGAGTCGCAGGGCTGGCAGGAGGCGTAGCTTTGGCGTATCTAATATAATGATCGTCTTTTTGGAAAGCGACAAGAATGACTTTACCACTTACTTAAATCCTCCCATCAAAGCCTGTAAGGTTCGGCTGGTTAGTTGCTCTTTGTAAAATTCTTGGTATAATTTAGTCAATTATCGGCGGCAATTATCAAGGCGTAATGCTGCCCGATGGACATTACACGCCAATCACCCTTGCTAAGGAGCTCGCCAAGCGCGGTTATACTCTCACCACGGGATTGCCGCACGAAATGACCCTCAAACATAATATGCCTAAACTATTCAGTAACTTTTGGAAAGTTTGACCCATTGGGATCTTTATTATGTGCCTCGGGCAAAACAATTACCGACACGGCCATACCTGTGAAATGGAAAGTCGCATCCTCTTACCAAGTCTATTGCGACTTGGTCCATAGTTACAACAATGGAGAAAAGTCTTCTCTTATGTCCAAGTTTCTGACCAAAGGTAATCCATTTGACCCAGTAGAATACACTCCCATTTCTTTGAGCTATGACTTGTCTAATTTGGTAGAAAGCATAAACATCACCATTAAAGTGGACGGAAATACGGTGGATTTCAACGGACGCAAGATCAATCTTGTCCTATCCTTCGCTTGAATCAAGCGAAGCGCGATTCTATTCATATAATGGGTCGAACTGAGGACAAACTCAAGAGGATTTACTATGGACCCGAAGGCTATTGGAAAGGAGCGTCGGCTATCAAGAAACTCGCGACCGCGGCCAGGGTATCAGAAGAAACGGCTAAGAACTGGTTGAAAAAACAAACCCTCTGGCAGGTTTATCTTCCCGTGCCCAAGTACATTCCCAGGCCCAGCTTCACCGTAAATGCCCCCAACGAGGTTCATCAGGCAGATTTGCTTCTCTTACCGCACGACAAGGTAAGAAGAAAGACCTATAGATACGCTTTGACCGTAGTTGATATCGCAAGCAGATATAAGGACGCCGAACCCATAACCAGCAAGGATTCTGGAGAAGTCGCAGAAGTCCTAGGTAGGATTTATAAGCGCGTCTTGAAATGGCCTAAGCTGCTGCAAGTGGATGCGGGGACAGAGTTCATGGGCGTGGTTACCAAGACCCTGAAAGACCACAGCACTAAGATTAGGAGAGCCGAAGCAGAGTACCACAGGGGTCAGAGCATCGTCGAAAGATTCAATAAGACCCTGGCCGAGCGTCTCTTTGGGTACCAGTATTGGAAAGAAATGGAAGATCCCTCCAAACGCAATAGGGAATGGACTCAGAGGCTCCCCCAGGTCGTCGCGGCTTTGAACAACGAGACGGCCAGGGCTACGGGAATAAGACCCAAGGATGCCATAAAAAAGAAACACGTGGAACACAAGTCCTACGTCAGAAGTTCGAGGGCGGTCTTCCCCCAGGAAAAGAGATTAGGCGATGTCACGGTTCGATATCTCTATGAGGCGGGTGAATTAGAAGGAGGATCCAAAAGAGCTACGGATCCTAATTGGTCTTTGGAAACTTACCAGATCCGAAGTGCGATAGCTAAGAAGGGCCAGCCCATCTTGTATTATCTTCATGATGGTCCCACTCGTGGGTTCGTCAAAGAAGAACTGCTTATCGTGTGATGTCCGAATGCTATCGTATGAATAACATCATCACACATCCATCTCTTACCATCAAATGCTGACAGTGACACCTTCTCCTGCGTAACGTTGTGTATTTGATGTCCGTAGCTGCGCAGGCTGTTCATTTTATGTCGCTGTTCCTTACGCGTACGCAGGACCTTTAAGTAGGAATCGTGGGTTATGTCCTTCTTAACCACGTATTTTTTTACGTCTTTAGCTTTCTTTTCTACACCGTCCAGCTTTAGCACGCTGTACATTTTGGGTTTCAGGCCCACGTATTCCACGATGGGTTTTCCTTTCATCTCATCCTTCATTTTCCCGATTACTTTCTTGTTTTTAGGGGAGTAAAGAAAGTGGTCGCGTGGGTAATCGCTGGTGTCGTATTCATCGATGTCGGGAACACAGTCTTCGTAAATGTCTTCCGTCTGCACCTCTAGTATCAAGGAATCGGTGTCGGTGTATAAGAGGCGGCACTTATCACCGTATTTCGGTTTTAGCTTGTCGTAGTAAAACTCATACATGAGCAGCTTTGATAGGTCTAACACTGTAAACCCCGTGTATACGGGTTTATTCAGGAATAGATTCGCTTTCTTCATGTGAATCACGTAGAAGTTTAACATTTCTACGTACCTAACGAATCCAGGCTGTGACACGTATGCTTCTGCTTCCTCTCTGGTGCTGGCTATCTTTATGCTTACGCGCTTGCGGATGTTCTCCATTGTCTTACCAAATACGCTATTGTTCATTAGTTCAAACAGGTTTTTTTCGAAGTCATTCTTTGCCTGCGTACGCTTTTGTGTGTTAAAGTCAATGTAGGAGCGCATCCATGGTTCCTGCGTGAACTTCAAAACGCTGTGGATCTTCTTCACGCGTAAGCGTGGCGCACATAGAACTGCAGGTTGCGGTAATGCACCACGTACTTTCGCTTGTCCATCAGGTTCATCGTTAGCTTCCTGTAGGGCTTGTAGCCAGGGCACATTTCCCTCTGCAGCGGACTCAGCTGCTTAAATGGTATTTCTATTGCTTCTGGTGCTAATGGGAACTCATCGTGCGCGTCGTGCAAGTGCTCTGGGTATTCCAAATCAACCTCCAGCACGTAACCTTTGTCGTCTCGTTTACCTACGTTTAGGTAAAACTCTATGGGCTTTATGTTGTCCCATTCGAAGTCGCGTACAGGTAAGTACTGTGACATTGCCCAACCGTAGAGGTTGTTTGCGTCTAAGTAGAAGATGTATGTGGTTGGCTTCTCCGGGTCGTACTCCACCGTGGGATTGTTCGCTTTTGCGTATCGTCTGCTGGGCCCGCAAACGCCGCCACGAATACCGTCTTCCATAAAGCGGTGCATGTCGTATTCCGTTAGGAGATCCAGTTGCGCGTTCGTCTTCTTTAGCAGCGCACTCCAACTAAGCCCAGGAGCCGTGTAGAAGTTCGCTGGATCCAACCCGTAGTATTCCATTGCCATCTTTCGAAAGCTTTGGAAAACATCTGCGAGCAGCACTACGTCTGAACGTAGGTAGATGTCGTGGTATTCTCCCATATTCTCACAGGAGTACTTTTCCCACACATCTAACGCATGCTGGTACTCCTCGTCCTTTATACCGGACTCGTTTAGGGTGCTGTAGAATCTCTCTTTGGGTGGTAGGGGTTCTTGGAATCGCTCCCAGGAGTCCATGTATTCGTATGGGTAGACTCCTTTCCTTTCCGCGCCGTATTGACTGGAAATGGGGAACTCCGTGTTGTATTTAACCAAGTTTGCTAGGGAGTCCGCCATGAACTGCTGCGAGTCTAAGAACTTCAGCTTGCCCACAGTTACGGACATGTACCTTTCTTTGTTGTTGGGTATGCACTTTACTTCGGAGCCGTCTGTTCCTTGTAAGAGTAAGTGACTGTCGTAACCCCTTAAATTGTGAAAGAATACGGGTATTTCCATTTCTGGATCTACTTTGAAGTTTATATTACATTTCCAATGAGCCGCACCTCTGTATTTACCCGTGATGTGGCAGTGATCTCTAACCTTATCCACATAGAAATCCTCAACGAATGCTTTATGACAATGAATGCAGTGGGTGGAAGGCTTGTTGGGCTTTTCCCCCTTCCTTGCATACCTGCCACATTTGAAATGAGCTTCTCCTAGATACTTTCCATCTTCGTCCCACGCTTTCTTGGCTCGTCTTCCAAACTGGAGAAGCGTATGTTGGCAAATGTGGCATTTCTTTGCCTTGGTAAAAGCCTCCTGGTTCTCTTTGGTAAATACCATCTTCTTTGGGCGTCTTAATTGTTCTCTTATCTCTTCCTCCTCTTCTCGCAATGCTTCTAGAAACTCATTAGCTGCGTTCTTACCTCGGTAAATCACAGGAGGGTTGGCCTTACCATCTGATCTGACTACTATGTAACCAAAGGAGCAGATCTCGTGTAATCCCACCTTATTCGTGGCACCACTTTTCTGCTCTTCCTTAGTTATCAACGCTTCAAAGTCTGCATATATCACGTAAGGCACCTGCATCTGCTTTTGATGGTCTGAGTACGCTAGGTTCTTATCTGTGGGCATCTGGATCCGTTGCGCCACTTCTTCGACTCCGCGACATATTTCGTCGTGATCCTTTAGAGCTTTAACGCTGGTAAAGGATAACAAACAACAGTCGCAGAAGTATTTCTTGCCTTTGTGTTTGGTGTGTCTGTAAAATAGTCTGCTAACATGTTTGACCCACGAATAATGTCCGCCGTGGTAGAAGAGGTGTATTCGTTCTCCTTTACTCTTTGACAGCACTAGTGGCACTATCGTTTGGTCTCTGACTCCGTAAACGTTAATGGCTAGGTCATTTTCCTGCTCGAATATCGGTATGTCTATCAACTGCATTGGGAACTCCACGCCGTCCCACTCCAAATCATCTGTTGGGTACTTGCTTGGTCTACATGGATCCTTATCTACTGGATACAGTGCGGATCGTATTGCCCACATAAAGCATCTGTTGTCATCATTTTTTACGTTGACTATGGCTTTCTTCCTTTCTACCCACGTTGGTAGGGGCACGTAACTTCCTCCTCGTATTGGCACGTACCTTGCCATGCTAACCTCCATACCTTCTACCTCCTCCACTGTCCAACCTGATCCTTCTTTCGTGTAGTTAGACAGCGACTCCATTATTGCTTCTAAGGCTTCGCTGAGTGACCTATCCAGATTCGTGGACTCTAATATAACCAGTGACTTTGATCGCAGCATTGCTGTCGTCGTTACCTCATCTTTTGACAAACTTACTTCTACCATTATACTAGCTTTCATGGCTCCTAATTCTTCTATACCTTTTCGAAGCGTTCTCTTGACCTTCCTTTCTGACTGCCGCCAAAACTGTCTAACGTCAATCTCACCGTTGCCGGGTATTGACACCGTTTCGAAATTGCTTTGGGATTCCATCTATATAATAGGAAATATCTTATACCTAATTCCAGACCCTTTTCAGATCGTCGTAGTCATACTCACAATCCTGACAATGCCAAAACAATTTAACCTTAGTCTCAAACTTCTTACCACATCCACAATTATAGCTGCTCATACATTTCGTCTTCATCTTCAAATGCTTCTTCAAGTCCACTTCTTTCTTAAAAGTTCTCTTACATTCTTCGCACTCCATATATAGACTAACATATTTAACTACATAGACACGGGATGCGGGTAATCGCGGTACGAATCGAGGAATTCACTTTAGACGGGTAATCCTCCGGTGGTCGTTGCGCTGGAACCCCCATCCCCTATACTACTAAAGAGATCGTAACCTTCGTGCTTTCTTGGTTAAAGGAATTCTTCCATCCGATAAAGAACCTGGTACTTTTCGTTGTTCTCGCAAACGCTGTAATACATGTCCTTTTATTGCTCTTCGCACGTCTGTCACAGGTCCTAAATCAACTGTTAACATTACTGATCACTTTGATTGCACCTCATTCAATGTTATTTATTGTATTCAGTGTTCTAACTGCAACCAGCTTTACATCGGAGAAACTGGTCGTCGTTTAGGTGACCGTATAAGGGATCACCTCAATGATATTCGGAAAAACGACTCTTCCAAACCAGTTTCCCGTCATTTTCATTCTACCGACCATTCCATTTCTGATTTTGTTGTATTCGGCTTATCCCTAATTAAAGGCGGTAACGATTGCCGCAAAACTAAAGAAATGAGGCCAATTCACACCTTGGGCACGTTTAATCCCCTTGGCATGAACGAACGCTTCTCGTTTAATTAGTCTATTGTTACTTTCTATCCTCTTGTTTCCTTTTGTTTTCCCTTATACTTATCTCTCATTGGTTGTTTATCATCCACGCTCACTATATAAACCCATTTCCACATTCATCTCTCGTTTACTCCGATGAAGGACTAACGTCCGAAACGTCAGTTTCATTTTTACATACCATACGGTGTTACAAATTATCTATCTATCAACTGTTTTACTGAAAACACCGACGCAGTTTACATTAGTTTTCACTAGTTTTCCACTTTAGACATGCAAGACACACTGACAGAAAGAACGTTGTTGCTCATCCTGGACCAGCAATAGTTGAGCTCAGAGATCAAGATGTTTATGATTTACCAATCTTTAGAAACACTGGCAGAGGGTGCGTTTTTTCTCATCCTTGACCACCAATGATTGAGTACGTTAATCTTGACATTTGTGATTGACCGATCTTTAGATATTGAAGACACGCACACAGACAGAGAGAGAGAGAGAGTTGTTGCTCATCCTTTACCACCTTCATCTCTCCTCGACTGTTGTTTCATAAGTCAAATATAGAATACCTAAAGTTTCTCAGGACATCTTCAAGATTTCTTTTCTTCCAAGATCAATATCAGAGTAGAATCATTTTACTCACAGATCAGTGTGGCAGTGCGGCGTGTGGGATGGGCTCGGATATCAAATAAGAACATGCGTAATAAGGCTCGTAAGGCTCGTAATTTACTTATTACGCATGTTCTTACTCTCAGATCAGTTTAGAGAATTGAAAGTCAATAAATGAGTTCAAAACTAAATTAGATTGTCATCTTTAATATATCAACCTGAATTTGTCGTTCTGAACTTAAGAAAATTATTAACTTGAATATTATTTCTATTATTATGTATTATTATTATTGTATTATTACTATTATCATGAGCCGTTAATGTGATATTTTACAAATTTTATCAACTAATCAAGATTTAGATGTCGATGTTAAACTGAAGACACACAAAATGATTTCTAATTTGGACCTATCGCTAACGAAGCATATGTTGGTCATCCAATCATATTTCTTTTTTTCAAAGGCCTTTGTAGGGTTTTTTTACTAATGAAAAATCTATTGTTTACTTGATATGTTTCAAAATTATTCAACATGCCTTGTCCTAGTATTCTAAATCTTATCCTCGCTGATGGCCTAATGGCCTGGTGGCCTGTCCCCGATCGTGTTTCATCGCTCAGTTGTTGTATTTTTACGTATTTTTTTCTGTCCCTTCTTTGACTTCGGGTTCTTCGTCTCTGTTTCTTCCTTTGGTCTTACAGCAGAGCTTGCCGTCATAATCAGATTCCAGAAAGACGTATCGCTTTTTAATTTTTACACGCAGTTGGATGTTTTACTACTGAAAATTGCTTAATTAATATCCAAAGAACTGGAAAAAAATATTTTTTAATTATTTCAAAGTTCTTACCTGAAACTGTGTTATGTACTTCGAATCTTGAAATAATCCGCTAAGCAATGTTTCATTTACAAAATCTTTTATCGCCTTCTTTTGCTTTTTCTCTCATGAACAACTTCATTCAAAGCGCGCGCAAGGTAATTAACTAATTATCTGATTGATGACGTAACGCGTGTTCTCGTAACCGATATCTCTCGTCTATTCTGTGGAATTATGGAAAGTCTGATTTATACACCTAAAGTAGATAGCATGGCTTTTTCAATTGACAGTTACTGAATTGCGCTCTACTCTTGCAAAATTGCGCGCGACAAATTTCATCTTGCGAACATGGCTGCAACATTACCTGCAACATTTTGACATTTCCAGCCAATCAGGTTGCACCAAATTTACTGCTGGCCACATTCCTTCGCATAGCAGGCTGACACAAGCGATGTTGAGTTAATTTGTTGCACCGTGTGTCACCTCGATCCAAATTTGATGCGTGCAATGTTGTGTACAATGTTACATCGTGTGTCCACACCTTTAGCAAGTCTTTGTTGGAGCTTGGCTGCATCACAATCTGAACATTTTGAACCGTATATTTTTTTGAAAACTGAGTCGAAAAATGCATCAGTAGCTTTAATTGGACTCCAGTAACCATCGTGGTATTTTGATGGATTAGTGTGGTGACCTGTACGGCGGATTGAGCAACAAAATACTTAACTAATTGACTAGCAGTGAGCTGGCCGGTGGATGTGCGAGTATTGTATTGAGCCAAACTTCAGCTCAACCAACTACGCTATGAACTTTTTATTGAAAGGAAATCAAAAGCTATATTTTACCTTTAAATGAAGATTGAAGCGGAAAGGTTTTACTTTCAACAACTGTTAGGTTGTAATTTTTTTTCAATACAACTACTTTCAGCTACAAAGTCAGCCAATCCAAATGTCCGCTTTATTTACAGTGATTCAGATT
The DNA here is from genome assembly GCF_029948245.1 of Actinia tenebrosa. Lineage (NCBI taxonomy): Eukaryota > Metazoa > Cnidaria > Anthozoa > Actiniaria > Actiniidae > Actinia > Actinia tenebrosa. Next base: position 11,132,194 of record NW_028292570.1, on the reverse strand, counting down.
TACTTTACAACAAAAAAACTTTTTATTTTTTACTATAAAAAGACAAACGATTGAAATGACCATTTCCGTCCATTACTTGTGGTTTATAGCAGCGTTGAGATACGTCTTCCATTAAAAGTAGTCACATTCTTTGATGTTTGACCTGTTTTTACCCTTCATTGTTAGAAGCCAAGATACTTGTATGACTCATTGCTTTTGTCGAAGTCCCAAAAAAATAATGTATATATTTAGGCACTTCCTAAAAGTGGAGCTCCCGATACGGAAGTCACGGGGAGAACAATTTGAATGAAACTGAAAGGTAAAAATAAGATCGGGGGAAAAATCATCAATTATTTTTTATTCGAAATGGTGATAATTTCTCCCATAATAAAAACCATGCAGTGAAATCGAATTGAACTGCACTACATCAATCGTTTTTTGCTTTTGTTTTTTTGCACGAGTATACTCTCCCACTTAGGAATTTTGTACACAACTTACCACCACCCCCAGGGGTTAGTTTTGTTCTTTGAAGTTTCTTTGACAAAACGTTTTCCAAGGCCGACAGTTTTAGGCTTTGAATCTCTTTTACTTCGCGTATTCTGAAAGGCAAGCCATCACGAAGATAGGCCAGTAGTACCGCCGCCACGTTTCCCGTCAGGTCTGTCCTTCCTAATGCACCTGTAACCAGGGATCTGGATTTCAGCATCAGAGATTGTCGAGGTCGATGTTACCAATAAATTCAACTCATCCAATTTTCCAATTCCAATTTTCTGTGTACGTTAAGGTGGACTATTGATAATCCCCTTGTTTTAACACCAAAAGATGACGCAGGGCCAGGATTCGGTTCTACATCTCCAGATATGGCCAGAAACAGGAGTACGAGTGCAAATTGCTTCAGTAGATGGACACCAACGGCGAAGGTCATCTGTGGCGACAGGCCTTTGGTCTTGTAATGTCGTGCTTGCCTGATGGGATGACTTGCTTGTATATATATGGTATGGATATTGATGATCCCAAGTACATACCACAGGTGCTAGATATCCAGGGCTCCACTATTTTCTTTATGATGAGACTGCGCATCACGATTATGAGATAGAGAAAAGTGCAGAGCAACCGGACACCAGATTTGACTTTCAAAGAAGCCATTTGGATTCGGAGCGCAAGCCACTGACGTTTTCTATGGACGTTAGGTTTTTGCGCGCGCTGATTGTCGTTGAAAGGCTATGCAGCGAATCTTTGACTCCAAGGGAATTCTGGAAAAAACATCATGTTGTAACGATTTAAAACTAAAATTGTTGTATTCGCACTACCTTCTCTTCCTTTCTCTGTCTCTTTCCCTCGCCTTTTCATTGTTTTTAATCAAAAATCTTTCAAATACGATGTACCCACTCGAATCGTGCAACAGTACCCCTTCCCCTCCCCCGAGAACAGTTTTATGTCCATTCTAAGACGCTTCCATCTCATCTGCATCAGTTTGAATTGGCAGCAACTAAAAACTATAATATATATATTTAGTCACTGCCTAAAAGCGGAGCTCCCGATACGGAAGTCACAGGGAGCCCAATTTAAATGAAACTGAAAGGTAACAATAAAATCGGGTGAAAAAATCTTCAATCATTGTTTATTCGAGATCAAGATAATTCTTCCCATAATAAAAAAAACATGCGCAGTGGAATACATCGTTATTTTTGTGTGTATTTTTGCCTCAAATTCTTTTTTTCTTTCACGATCATGTAACATTCTCATTGTTCATAATCGAAGTCCCGCTCGGGTTTGCGTTTTCCCTCTCTCTCTCTGCTCGCCGCTTTTCTTCGGTGAGATTCCTTCGTCTTTGCCTTTCTTTTTCACGCCTCCAGAGCTTTTCCTCTTCCGAAAAAACTCTTTTACTTCTGGCCTTTCTCTTGGCTTCATTCTCCTCTGAGCTTTCTTTCGACATGTCGATTTCGGAAAGGGGTTTCATCGTAAATAGAGTAAATATAAATATAGAAATAAGCTTGAATTAAAAATTGTGTTGTTATCTTTCGGTATTTCTATACGTAATAACAGGTGTAACAAGTTTTGACACGGGAAAACGTGTCAAAGGTGCTGGGCACATTGGATACTTTCAATAGAGTAGAAGACTATTTGGGATTTAGTCATTGTAAGACAGAAGAAAGTCCGTGGATTCGGTTTGACTAAAATAGAATATTTTGTAATGCTGATAGAAGAGATACGTTTTTCGTCGAGGCAAGATTTTTTTACTGTCAAATTACGAACCAGCATAAACGAGTCTTGGTCGCAAACCCCAAAGCAAGCCTCCTTCTCTCTGAGAACCAGTGTTATGGTGGCTCCATCGGCTCAAAAACACCACACAAAACAATGAACAGAGGATTCTCCATCTACAGGAGGTAAAGGAGACTCTGATGGCAGGGTAACCTCAGAATAGAAATATTGCGAAAAACGTATCTCTTTCCCCACGCTTCTTAGTAAATTTGCTACCCAAACAATATGGCGTCGGAAACCGTGAAAGGAACTATAAATAAACTAACATAAAAGTCATGCGAGTACTCTTTTATGTAACTTATGACGCAGTAAATTCCTCGTCCACCCACTCGTTGAAGGTTTCGGCATGAAAATCCCTTTTTCATAAAAATATTCGACTAGAAATCGATACGTTTAGCTAACCAAAACAAAAAATCATTACTTTAGTTAATAATGATAACATATAACTTTTGCGAGTACTATTTTATATCAATGGCGCAGTAGAAATTCCTGGCCCACCCCTATTCAACCTTTCGGCATGAAATACGTTTTTTTCATAAAAATATTCGACTAGAAATAAATATGTTTTGCTAATCAAACCTAATATCATTTTTCTAGCTAATAAAATAAAATAATATATATATTTAGGCACTGCCTAAAAGCGGAGCTCTCGAATTTTAATGAAACTGAAAAGTAAAAATAAGACCTGGGAAAAAATTTTCAATTATTTCTTATTCGAGATGAAGATAATTTCTGCCATAATAAAAACCATGCAGTGAAATCAAATCAAAATGCCCTACATTGTTTTTCGTTTTTTGTTTTTTTTTTTTTTTTTTTTTTTTGCGTGAGTATACTCTCCCACTTAGGAATTTTGTATACAACTCACCACCACCCCAGGGGTTAGTTTTGTTCTTTGAAGATTCTTTGACAAAACGTTTTCCAAGGCCGACAGTTTTAGGCTTTGAACTCTTTTATTTAAAAAAAACGAAAGAAAACTACAGATAATCCAATACAATATCAAGTTTAGTGAAATTTACCTAGGATGTCTTTCATGGAAATCGAAAATCTGGAGATTTAGGACAAATAAAGACTAAAAAACAGACTTGAAACTGGCGATTAAGGTGAGCAAAAAATAAGGTTTGCTTTATTAGGTCTTTTACAGTTTTCCAAAAACAAAGCTTACATTCATTTAAACAGTTGACAAGAACAACTGATAATGAGACAAAATAGAAAATAATGCAAAAGGCAATGCAAAATACAAAATGACGAATTTCTTTGGCAGTAAATTAGCGTTTGTAAATGTTTTTGAAAATTTTTTAGCTTTTTAAAGTGAAATTCTGGTAGGTCTTTATACAATAACATCTCTCAACAACACAAATTTGAGCTCATTTTTATAATCATACTTGCTCGGACAGCTTAATAAACAGTTGAATATTTGGTAAAAAAATATTTTTCATTCAAAAATATAGTAAATTATCGATAGAAAGATATAAAATTATTGAATGAAAGTCTTCTTTGTTTTGCCGATGGGACCCTGCGATAGGAGGCGCGCAAAGCTGCATTTTTTTGAACGAAAAACATACGATAGTTGGTTAAAAATAAAGATTTACAAAGCTAAATAAAGGACGAATATTTGTTGTCGTATTATGCTCTTCGTGTTATATTTCCTCCAGCATTAAAATAAACTAAACTTATCTATAGAAATATAAAAAAATTTGAGAGAAAGTCTTTGATTTGTCGATTCGTCGAGAAAAATGCCTTTCAAAAATAATAATAATATACGATTGTTTGCTTAAACAACACACCTGAATTCTTGAAGAACACTTTTTGATCCATCTTTGACAACATGAAAGTATTTTTTTAATTGCTTTTGCTCTATAACTTGTCCAAAAGCGATTTTTTCTGTGCATTTGAGAGCCGCATTTGTGAGTAGTTTTGCTTTGACATCAAGCGGGATTCCTGTGTTGTGTAGACGGACGGACGGAAGTGACGTCAGCCAAGCCATGAAAAATCAACTCGAGTGTTTACCTTTTTTTTTTTAAGTATGCTGCTCCACTCGCGCTTTGCTAAAACTCGTGCGAGTACTATTTTACATCAATGACGCAGTAGAAATTCCTGGCCTGTCCATTTATAATCTTTTGTTTACGTAACTAATTCGAGTTGTATCAAAAAACAAAAATCGCACTTAAAGTTTCTGATTTAGCTCCAGTTTCTAATTATCTGCTTAGAATACTACCAAATTAAGTTTAAAGTAAGTTGGATTAAGGCACTCTTACCACAAAAACCACATATGTTCAAACTCTTTCACCTCCTCCGTGTCCCGATCTGACAGATCTCGACCTGCATGCATTTTCACCTCGTGTTTCACCAATGTCAATCATGACGAGGTCCACCAATGGCATTCGTAACACTAAATTCCGATCATACGTAACTCAACAAAAACAAATGTGCTGTGCCCATAGGCGCAGCACAATTTTTTTTTTTTACAAAAGTTTAATAGCCGCATTGCTAGTACACATATTTGTACGTGTGTACCTTTATGTGTACCCGGATGATGCAACGCGTCGACATTCCCGCCAAAATAAAAAGATAATCTAACCAGCCAATCGGGATTCTTGTGCTCACGGACGCCGTATGTATGTATGTATGTATGTATGTATGTATGTATGTATGTATGTATGTATGTATGTATGTATGTATGTATGTATGTATGTATGTATGTATGTATGTATGCATGCATGCATGCATGTATGTATGTATGTATGTATGTATGTATGTATGTATGTATGTATGTATGTATGTATGTATGTATGTATGTATGTATGTATGTATGTATGTATGTATGTATGTATGTATGTATGTAAGACAAAATCAACTCCATGGTTTACCATTTGTTCTTAAGTACGGTGGCCCGCGCGGGAGCTCCGCTAATATAACTTTGCCACGCACCCGAGTCATCCAAAGAAGATAAAGCTTTCGTATGGACGTTCGACCTAACCCTGATTATAGAGGATAATGTTCTAGCCCGAAGGCACAAGAGACTGACCGGCCCCCAGACCGGATGTATAGCTAATGCCATACACTATCTACTATGCACATTGATTTGAAGCATTACATATTGGTGCATGTGCCTTGCACTTTCTTTTGTTATCGCTCAACAGATTGTGAAACAAGCTTTACTGAAGAAACATTGTAGTATACCAGCACCTTTCACCAAAACCTGCATATTCAAAACGCGGAATACTGTTGACGAATTATTCATTCATGTCTACAAAGGCCCGAGTAATGAGACACGTTCTTTCTTCAGATACGTTCCGCCGCGGAAAATGTAAACTTTTCAATCTCATGCAGTCCTAAAAACGTGGGATACTATTTCAGTGTCGATATAGAAGGAGAATATGGAGCATAATATTTTACAATTCATAAAACTTCATTTAAGTGGGAAAAATCGTAACTTGTGCTTTAAAGAAAAGCTTTGAAAATTGCTTTAAGAAATTGCAGTTGCTGAAACACAAATTTGAAATGAAATCGCGAGGAAAAGGAAACGTTAAAAGATGCATAAAAGCAGCCGAAAATTCAAAAAAAGCCTTGTTTGTACGAATCGGTCTTTTCATATATCCAGTAAAGAGACGTAAGATACTGGATACGAGAACGCGATCATTACGTCATCAATTAGATAATCAGCCAATTATCCTGCGCGCGCTTTCATTTGAATGAATTTGAAGAGAAAAGAAGTGAAAGAAAAAAGAAAAAAGATTTTGCAAGCGAAACATTGCTAAGCGGATTATTTTAATTCCATAGCACATAGTACAAATTCAGGTAAGAACTTTGACATATTCAAATGGTTTGATTATGATTCTCTTTTTCAGTTGCTTGGAAATTAATCAATCAAACTTCAACAGTAAAACACGTCTTTTGGCATCTGATAATGACCACTAGCTGTGCTGTAAGACCAAAGGAAGAAAGAGATACGGAGAACCAGAAGAGAAAAGAAGAAAAAGAAGTAACAGAAAAAACATAAAATAACAACTGAGCGATGAAACGCGCCCTGGAACAAGCCACGAGGCCATCAGAGAGGAGGAGATTGAAAACATTAGAACGATAAATTTTTGTACATATCAAGTGAATAGACAAAGGCCTTTGAAAAACATATCATTTCTTTTTGAAAATGTCTCTATCTCTGAACTCAACCATTAGTGGTCCATGTCTAAAGAGATTGGTTAATCACAAGTGTCTTTATCTCTCAACTCAACTATTGGTGGTCCATGTCTAAAAAGATTGGTTAATCACAAGTGTCTTTATCTCTGAACTCAACCATTAGTGGTCCATGTCTAAAGAGATTGGTTAATCACAAGTGTCTTTATCTCTCAACTCAACTATTGGTGGTCCATGTCTAAAGAGATTGGTTAATCACAAGTGTCTTTATCTCTGAACACAACTATTAGCGGTCCTTCTCTAAAGAGATTGGTTAATCACAAGTGTCTTTATCTCTGAACTCAACTATTGGTGGTCCATGTCTAAAGAGATTGGTTAATCACAAGTGTCTTTATCTCTGAACTCAACCATTAGTGGTCCATGTCTAAAGAGATTGGTTAATCACAAGTGTCTTTATCTCTCAACTCAACTATTGGTGGTCCATGTCTAAAGAGATTGGTTAATCACAAGTGTCTTTATCTCTCAACTCAACTATTGGTGGTCCATGTCTAAAGAGATTGGTTAATCACAAGTGTCTTTATCTCTGAACTCAACTATTGGTGGTTAGTTCGGGATTAGAAATATCGCTCTCTCCGTCAGTGTGTCAAATAAAAAGAATAGTTAAAGATTTATAAGCTAATGATAAAAGGCGGATATTTTTTTTGTAATATGTATAAACTTTTATATTTCTTCCTGCATTACAATAAATTACCTATAAATTACCTTTCTTTATTGATTGAGTAGGCCATACCTCCAAACATCGAGTGACAAAAATAATGAGTCATACGAGTACCTTGGTATCTAACAAAGAACAGTAAAAACGCTTCAAACATCAAAAAATGTGACAACTTTTACTAGAAGACGTATCTGAACGCTGCTATAAACCACAGGTAATGCACGGTTTTCGGGTAATAGATTGTTGATTCCATCAGACACACCAGGTAACTTGGTAATGAAAAAATTGAATCGATCATATATATGGTGCGACATTCTTTGAGATAAAAGGCGGAAACATCCAATGGACAGTTTGTCATAAACAGCAAGTGAAATCTAAAACAAAACAATTATTATTACTCAATCAATTTATAAAATGATTGTATGCAAATTACATTCTCTTCTTTATCTCAATCTTTATCTCTCCTTTTCAATCACTATGATCAAAAACCATTCAAATGATAATAACGATTTCATTTTTTCTAACCCGCAAATAAGCATGTTTACAAGTATTTGATCAAATGCGCGTCACAAACGTTAGGATACCTGAATGCAATCTAAATTATAATAAATAACTTACTGTCCATGCCCCTACATTAAATAAAAAATGGTTTTAGAAGTTGGAACGAACGATATTCTATGTGTAAAACGTAAAATGTATACAGTTTATTATCTAAATTAGATAAAAATTATCATACACGAAGATACTGGATACGAGAGCGCGCATTGCGTCATCAATCAGTCAATTATCTTGCGCGCACTTTTATTGAAGTTGTTCAGTAAGAGAAAAGGCAAAGAAAAAAGAAAGAAAAAAGAAAAAAGAAAAAAAAAACAGAAAAGAAAAGAAAGAAAGAAAGAAAGAAAGAAAGAAAGAAAGAAAGAAAGCGGTAAATGATTTCACATTAGGATTCGAGTGCATATACCACTTTTTTAGCTACGAACTTTAACTTACTTAATAGATTTATTGTAAATTTGTTGATTCTGTTATGTGAAAATTAATCAATTAAACTTCAGTATTGAAACATTACAACTACGTGTAAAAAATAAAAAGCAAAACTGGGCGCATTCAACGAACTCGAGGCCGAGAAGGTGATCATTTCTGTTAAAAGTGATTATCTGGTCAGAGAAAAAAATTTCAATTATTAACATGAAAACGAATGAAAAAGAAGCAAAGAAAGACAACTGAACTTGATAACAAAATTAACTACAGAATAAAAGATATGTTCCCGAAAATTATATTAATATTGAGACATTTGCCACGCTGAATAGCATGAAATAAAAGGAAGCCTGTGTGCTGTTTGTTTGTTCTGTAAATAATAAAACATTAGCGATGTTTATTGTACAAACATCGGTTAGTACTTCATGTAAGTCCTCATGAAGTGGCACTGTTCGATTATTGATTATTGATTATAATGTAATGAAACCCTAACCCTAACCCTAACCCTTTGATCCTCAAAATATGATCCCTGCTCTTGAGAATACTTGTGCCGCCTGAACAATGTTGTGCTTTTTTGTTTTGTTTCAAAATTAAGGTATTTTTGACCGCATTGCTTTTTTTCTTTATTTATTGTGTAGGAAGGTATCTCCAGTCATCGAGTGCTGAAGCGCATTATGGCAGTGCGAAGCATTTACGGCTATGCCGGAGATTTCGGTCACGACACTGCTATCCATTGACTAATAAGGAGAGCCAGCCCGTACCGCTCGGAACGAGTTATATGATTGAATTAAAAAACAATAGATTGGTCATCCAAACAATAGCACTAAACCTAACCTTACAAAAGAGGTACTATACTTAGGGAGCAATGAAAATCCAGCTTTCGAGCGGTACTGGATTACTCAATCAGGAAGCCTTAGTCGGCCCCAAGGCCGTAGATGCCTCAGCCCTTTTTGTTTTAGTTTAGCACCAGTGACCCAAAGATGTTCAAGAGGGACACGTTGATAGTCTTTTGCAAGGGTTTTTTGTTTGTTTGTTTATTTGTTTGTTTGTTCCATTTTTCATTTGTTTGTTTGTTTTTGTTTCGTTTTCTGTTTCTATAAGTACTGTTTAATAAACTCGCAGGAGTGTTTTATCAGGACTTAAAAGGCGTAGCAGAGAAAACTCATTAATAATTCATGAAGGAAACACAATAGAAATCATTACCGTGAGTGAGTTTTTATGTCTGTTATAGATTCGCCTACATTTGCGTAAACTTTAACTTGGATTTTCTCTATCAAACTTGGTTCATTTCGTAAAGAATTCGGTACAATATGAGAACTTACATCATGAGTATTTTAAGCCGTTTAATAAACTCGCAGATCCCTTATCAAAAAACATTACATAAAAAGCTGATGATGTATGTTCTCATATTATACTGAATTCTTTACGAAATGAATCAAGTTTGATAGGGAAAATCCAATTCAAAAACTCTTGAATAATTAATGAGCATTTGAACCAATTGGGGCGGGCATACACGTCATGTGCATGGACCTTGAAACCCCATAAAGTCCTCTTCATTAGTATTCTTTATATAAAGAATACTAATGAGGATGAGGCTTATATAAAGTCTCATCCTTATTAGTATTCCTTATATTCTCTACTTTCACATCCCCATAATACTTTGCGTCTTTGGTGGGTAAAAAAAGGGTAAAAACCCACTTATTTTGCTGAAGGCTGATGAGACAACGTTGACAATACCTTGTTTGGTATCCAAAAATAAAATGAAGAAGTAAAAAACAGAAAAAGATAGAAGCTTGAAGACGTTTAAGGTAAATTTTAAACATTTTTTCGTAAGTCAATATATTTTCTACAAGACAAACACTCTTGTTGATCTGATAATCAGTATTGTACAGATAAAAGCAGGTATAGTATAAACTCAATTAAGAAGCCTTTCAATTTGAAACAGTTGAAGGCATTATGGATATTTGAAAGTAGAGAATGAAGAATACTAATATTGACAACCTTATCAGAATAAAGGAGCATCCAAGTTCAGTTGAAGACTTAGAGCCTCATCAAGGTCAGTCTCGCGTACGATCATTGCCGAACTATAAATTATTGTCGTCTTGTGCCCCTGTCTTGAGTTCGGCATGTTGTCTTCAACTTCTGGGAGCCTTTTTTGCACTTACTGCGCATGGCAGTGACGTACAAACCTCACTGCGCATGACATTGCTGTCAAACGACTATCAAAGTATAAAAGTTAATGTTCGCGAGGTATATGGTCGCTCTATTTCAACCAAAAGGTTGTGAATTATACTTAAAGATTTTGAAGCCGTTTAATAAACTCGTAGATCGTGTTTTATCGGTTCTAAAACCACTAGGCTTACGCGTCGTAGTTTTAAACCCTACTTAAAACATTGCTGCTTGTTTATTAAGTTTATCAAATGATGACGAATCTATATCAGATATAAAACCTCCTTCATGGTCATGATTTCTATTGTGTTTCCTTCATGACTTATCAATGAGTTGTTTAATTTTATTATTATTATTATTATATTTATCTTATTCTTCTTTTTTTTTTTTTCCCGTTACAAAAGAAAGTTTTGTGTGCTCGAAATTTTTTTATCAGATATAATTTTTTTATTATTATTATTATTATTATTATTATTATTATTATTATTATTATTATTATTATTATTATTATTATCATCATCATTATATGTTTATTTCAACTTCAGACATTTTTGCTCCATGAATACAGAACGTTGCGGGCATGAATAGTCTAAGCAAACATCTGAATGACTGGTTTTTCAAAGATGTATACAAATTTAACAATTGTACAGACGTTTCACAATCTCACAGTTCTTTGAAATAACCCATTTCTGACACTTTTTTACAATTTTTAGACCTTCATTGAGGCCTACATCAGCCAGTTTACTAATCAAATCCGTGTAGTACCCAGTTAGAAAATCAAATACTGTGTTGACTTGCGTTACTTTATATCCAGGGTACATTCTTTTAAGACTAGATCCTAAGTCAGTTTATTTAACAGTTTTCTTTTTATCCCTATCAAGTATCTCTCCTACATTACAGACTGTTCCTTCAAATATAATCCATTGTTTGTCTTTCTTACTCCGCACAAGGATGTCTGGTTTATTTGCACCGCCTTTTGGACGGATATTCCACAGTACTTTTGCTTCATCGCTTTCGACAGATCTCTTTGGGGGTAGTTCTTTGTGCCAAGGTGTTACGTTGTCTTTATCATCAGAAAGTTCAAACTTCCTAAGTATCGCGTGATACACAAGTCTAAGCATGTGATCATGTCTTGATTTGTAGAGCGATTGGGCTATGGCCGAGCATTTGCACATGATGTGTACAATACTCTCATCTCCAGATTGGCAAAGCCGACATTTCAGATCTTCTGCTTCACCTTTCAGTTTCTTTACGTTATAGACTTTAGTTGGCAATAGTTGTTGAATAATACTTGTGTGAATACTGTAAACAACAGTTGGAATGTTTTTCCAGACTTTTGAGATGTCACACCATTCTTTGTGCAGGTCTTTGTTTTTCCACTGTTTAGCCATGAATTGTCCAACCCAGGGTTGCTGTTCAACTTCGAGTTCGTACTTTCTCGCTAATTCGTTCTTTAAGATGGACTTGATACTTTTAGGTTGACAATTATTCACTTCTATAACTGTGTCGTTGGATGTTAAGATAGATTTCATGCTTTCGGCATTATACGTTATGTCCAAATTTAGTTGAGCTGCAAATGTTCTTGCGTCCTTGATGATAGATCTTAAGGATTTCATTATTTTGGCGTCTTGGTACGTTCTTATTAGTTCAACATGTAGATCAGAGTTGCATGTGATGTAGTGGGCCAGTTTTATCTTTGTGGTCTTGTACAGGCTTTCGATTTTAGTCAGGCCTTTGCCTCCTTTAGAAGTTGGAAGGTAGAGGAGGGGTAGAGATTCATACTTGTGTTTACAGCCGCAGTCGTCTGTCAAGTTCTTTGAGTTTGTCTATAGGCCAGTCAGTAAACCTCATGTGGTGTTGCAAAACGGGAACAGCAAACGTTTGAGTAGCTTTGACCTTCAAGTGGAATAGATAAAGGTGACGTCCAAATTAACAAGATGCGTCTGATGTGCTCTATACTTGCTGCTTTCTGAATTTCCTTCTCAAGTTGACTAGTGTTCTCAAACTTTCCAAGGTATTTATAATAATCATCTTCTTCAAGTTCGGGTATGTTCGTATCATTACTGAGTGGTAAGTCTTCTCTTTTCTCCATTTTACCTCTTCGTAGGTGGATGGCAGCACATTTATTGATGTCCCAGTTGAGACCGATTTCATTAAACATCTGCTCTAGCTTGTTTGCTATTGTAGCTGCTTTTACTGATTACTTATGATATGATTTGAGGTCGTCAACAAATTATTATTATCATTAAATTATTATTATTATTATTTATGTTTTGTTTTTTTTAATTTTCCGTTGCAAAAGAAAGTTTTGTGTGCTCGAAAATTTTTTTATCAGATATAAAACCTCATTCATGGTCATGATTTCTATTGTGTTTCCTTCATGGATTATTAATGCGTTTTTAATTCTTATTTATATATTGAGTAGGACCATACCTCCAACCATCGAGTGCCGAAGCGCAGTCCGTGTGGGAGGTGTTTTCAAACCTAACTTTAAAAGATACACATGCGCAAAAGCTCAGCATCGAATTTGGAATCTTTATCAATTGTATTGATATTTTTTTTGGTTTCGACAAAAGCAATGAGTCATACAAGTATCTTGGCTTCTAACAATGAAGGGAAAAAACAGGTCAAACATCAAGGAATGTGACTACTTTCAATGGAAGACGTATCTCAACGCTGCTATAAACCATAAGTAATGGACGGAAATGGTCGTTTCAATCGTTTGGCTCTTCATAGTAAAAAAAAAATTTTTGCTGTAAAGTATCACTATAAATAAAGACATTTGGATTGGCTGACTTTGTAGCTAAAAGGAGGTGTGTTGAAAAAAAATTACAACCTAATAGTTGTTGAAAGTAAAAACTTTCCGCTTCAATCTTCATTTAAAGGTAAAATATAGCTATTGATTTCCTTTCAATAAAAAGTTCATAGCGTAGTTGGTTGAGCTGAAGTTTGGCTCGCTAAAATACTCGCCCTTCCACCGGCCAGCTCACTGCCAGTAAATTAGTTCCGTATTTTTTTGCTCAATCCGCCGTACAGGTCACCACACTAATCCATCAAAATACCACGATGGTTACTGGAGTCCAATTAAAGCTACTGATGCATTTTTCGACTCAGTTTTCAAAAAAATATACGGTTCAAAATGTTCAGATTGTGATGCAGCCAAGCTCCAACAAAGATTGCTTAAGGTGTGGACACTCGATGCCAAATTGCACACAACATTGCACGCATCAAATTTGAATCGAGGTGACACACAGCATCGCTTGTGTCAGCCTGCTATGCGAAGGAATTTGGTCAGCAGTAAATTTGGTGCAACCTGATTGGCTGGAAATGTCAAAATGTTGCAGGTAATGTTGCAGCCATGTTCGCACGATGAAATTTGTCGCGCGCAATGTTGCAAGAGTAGATCGCGATTCAGCAACTTTTAATTGAAAAAGCCATGCCATCTGCTTTAGGTGTATAAATCAGACTTTCCATAATTCCACAGAATAGACGAGAGATACTGGTTACGAGAACACGCGTTACGTCATCAATCAGATAATTAGTTAATTACCTTGCGCGCGCTTTGAATGAAGTTGTTCATGAGAGAAAAAGCAAAAGAAGGCGATAAAAGATTTTGTAAACGAAACATTGCTTAACGGATTATTTCAAGATTCGAAGTACATAACACAGTTTCAGGTAAGAACTTTGAAATACTCAAATGGTTTTTAAAATGTTTTTTTTCCCCAGTTCTGTGGATATTAATTAAGCAATTTTCAGTAGAAAAACATCCAACTGCATGTAAAAATTAAAAAGAGAGATACGTCTTCCTGGAATCTGTTATGACGGCCAGTTCTGCTGTAAGACAAAGGGAAGAAACTGAGACGAAGAACCAGACGTCAAAGAAGGGACAGAAAAAAATACGTAGAAATACAACAACTGAGCGATGAAACACGATCGGGGACAGGCCACCAGGCCATTAGGCCATCAGCGAGGATGAGATTTAGAACATTAGGACAAGTCATGTTGAAGAATTTTGAAACATATCAAGTAAACAATAGATTTGTCATTAGTAAAAGAACTCTACAAAGGCCTTTAAAAAAAAGAAATGTGATTGGATGACCAACATATGCTTCGTTAGCGATGGGTCCAAATTAAAAATCATTTTGTGTGTCTTCAGTTTAACATCGACATCTAAATCTTTATTAGCAATGCCTCTTCTCCCTCATGGACAACTCATTGTCAATACAATAACAACGTATCCTACTTATGATATTACTGAACGGTTTCCATGTGGGACGCGTTCTCAAATCTGCGCATGCTCAGTCATAAGATAAATTGAAAATGACAACTTGTTTTTAGATTCTATTTTTGTTTTATTCCATAAATTTTCCCCTCATTATTCGGGGAAATTAAATCGCTAATTCTCCTCGTGCCATGGTATTACTTATGAATATTGACATGTCTTTTGGTTTCCGACAAAATCAATGAGTCATACAAGTAACTTGGTACATAACAAAGAAGGGTAAAAACAGGTCAAACATCAAAGAATGGTTTTCTGGAAATGAATTTGGGATTCCACGACACACAGGTAACCTGGTAATGAATAAATGAACGATTATACGCGGGTGTAGGTAGAACACTAGAAAATAAATTTTCTCGAGTGCTCTGCCAATCCCAAAGTGCTTTATAACTACACACAGCAAATCAAGCAAGGATTTTATTTCTCTCGTAAAATGCAAAGGGCGCGTGCGTGCTGTGTGCTCTTAAAAAGTACGCGCTCCCAACCAATGAAAATACAAGATTAATAACAGTTATTTTTGAACGAGTATATATTCATAAATGAAATTTCCATGTTCGATGTTAAACTTTTGCGCATGTCTATTTTTTCAATAAAGGTTTCAAAACACTTCCCACACGGACTAAGGAAGCAGAAGGAAGGTAGCCACCAGACAGACGCATCACACAGTGCTAATCATAGCAAGGGGTTAATCATCTACGGTCTAGAGGCCGACTAACCTCTCCCTTAGGCTTCGGCCGAGCTTCCTGATTAGTCACTGGATAGCGGTGTCGGGGCCGAAATCTCCGGCGTAGCCGTAAATGCTTCGCGCTGCCATACTGCGCTTCAGCCCTTGATGTTTGGAGGTATGGTCCTACTCCATATAAGAAAAAAAATTTAAAAGTATTTTGATGACAAAAGACTTTCTTTTGAAAAAAAAAACAACAAAACAATACAAAAATACAAAAAAGGAAACAAAACAATAATAAAGTTAGTTATTAACCCGGTAAATAACTATATATATAGACCTAGCATTCATAATGAGCAACATATGATAGAAAACCTTCTCAATTGATAAATAAAATACTTAATTACCTCGAACGTCGGCAATAAACCTATATATTCCTCGGGCCTGCGGAGCTCGGGATGTATATGGCTTATTGCCTCCGTTCTCGGTAATTAACTCTTACTAAGTAAGAAATGCAAATCAAGGCAGGCCCCACAACTCCAGTACTAAATTTCCTGAAACTTGTAGAATCAAACGTAGTGCAATCATAAGTAGATTCAGTCCCAAACCAGACAAAACAAAAAAGGCCTTGAAACCCACCAAACAAGACATTATGGCCTTGAATAAACAGCCAGGTATGATGAGAGGTGAAAACAGAACAAACATCAAAGGATTGAGACTACTTGCAGTGGAAAACGTAATCAAACATTGTTGTATACCATAGGTAAGGGATTGATAATTCCATATATGACAAACAAATCTTTCTGGTAACTTGGTAATGAATGAGTAAGACGACTATGGTGCATCCTTATATGCGCGCGGCAGAAAAGGTTAAACATTCATGTGCATAATGACTTAGTATTCTTTTATTTTTTCAAGACCTATATCAAAAATGTGAAAGGTTTTACGCGCATTATCTTCTTTTTCTTACTCTCATTCTTCTTCTATTCTTCTAATTGTTTTTAACTAAAAACCTTTCAAACTATAGATGACACAGCATGTTCACATGAATCGAGCAACACATTAATGTATGTTGTTGTTTTTTTTTGTAGAGAAGGATTCGATTGCTCTGCTTAAAGACTCAGGTGAGTAGATATGAAGTACCAATCCTGCCTCAATCAATTGAGGTTGCAGTGAGGTTCCAATCCTACGCCAGGTGGATCGTGGATCAACCCCATTCCTTTCCATCAGGGTCCTTACAGGGGTGACGCCATGGCTATTATTACTACCCCGTGTTTCTAGCCATGTCTATTCTTAGTTTGCTGGATTGCACCACATCCTATATTTTACGTCAAAGTTTGATCCTAATAAAATGTTCTGATCTAATTATTCATAAAATATAGTTTTTCTGTCACAAAGCCTATTTTCGAATGTGGTTAAATGTAATTTAGGCAAAGTTAGACTCGAGGTCAATGACATCTCGCAGTAACGTCGTCCCGACGCATACCGCTATCTTCCGCTGTCAACGCATTTATTACCTCACGCTATCGTTGATCGACTCAGCTAGCAAGTCGTTTATAGCATGCCGCAATCTATTTTAGTCGATCTCTGTGGCCTGTCTGAGATATGGATCATAGCTATCATTACGAAATACGATAAGACGCTACACACGTGATCACGCTAGCTTAATGCCAACCACGCGAACCTTTACTCGCCATCGCTATCGCTAGCACTCGCTATACGACGCTATTACGCTAGAACTAGTTTAATTTTCCCGCACGCCATCCCTACCACTGGTACAGGTAAGTAGAGGTAAGTATTCCATTGACAGATCGGGGTCAATGTGACAGGTGTTTGGTGGGTGGTGACAGGGTGACCATGGTTACCGCTAATTTGTGCCTGGCTCCGCCCATCCCACCGAATAAGCACCTAACGCCAAGCTCATCATTAACGATGAGTTTAAAGGATCATGTCTATTCTTAGTTTGCTGGATTGCATTTTAGTTCTCGCGGCCCCTGCTTGGATATTGTCCTTTTTATTGTTGAACAAAACAACAACATCGTTTCCAAACAATCGATAACAAGTTACCTATTTGTATACTAATGAATAAATAAATTTCCCAAAAGTGTAAACTCGAATCGAACCCTAGTCTCTTGCTCGACAGGCAAGTATATTAACCACTATACTATCATGGATCTGGATGTTTTACTTTCTATCAAAAATATGTTTGTCTCACGAGTCGGAATCTAACCGACGACCTACACATAATTGTTTTACACTACAGTCTACCCACTGAGCTTCCGTGAGATCTATACTTTACTCTTCTAGAAAGATTTTACCCCATCATCTAACGGAGAGTTTATCGAGATGATGAATTTTAAAAACTTATGCCAATATTTCTTGATATATATATATATATATATATATCTAGAATAATATAGAAAACTTTGAACCACATTTCCCTAAAACCACAGAAATGTTCTGCAGTGCTTTTATTCAAATACAGAACCCTTATCCACGATCCACCTGGCGTAGGATTGGAACCTCACTGGAACCTCAATTGATTGATGCAGGATTGGTACTTCATATCTACTCAGGTGTTCTTTTATATTTGTTGTGCTTTTTGTCTTTTTGCTAATTTTAAATCAATACCACTTTTAATGGAAGGTTGAATAATGGAATGAATAACTTTATTTGAACATGGTAGACTCACCAGTATTTTACAATAAATAGAGAATAATACATGGCCGCACGGAGATATGGAAGTTATCTTCGAGTGATCAAATTGATATCTCACAGGTAAGCGCAGCGAACGAGTGAAATATTAAATTTGAACACAAGAAGATAACTTCCTTATCTCCAAGCGGCCATGTATTTTTCTGTTTATTATATAAACCATAGCACTGTAATTTTTTTCAAAACAATGGAACTTTATTGTAGAAAACATCCCAAATACAAATTTCAATTCGACATACTAGTAAAACCGAGAATATATAAATACAGTCTCTAACAAACCCAAATCAAGTTCAACTCTAGACTGTTCAATCTCGCTTTTTTATGGCTGTCGATCGAAAAATTTTGAAAACGGACTGAGAAAACCAGCTAACGACAGCAAACTTTAACAAACATTTGAATAATCCTGACTGTTGCTCCCTGACTGCTGTCACTTTCTAAAATCCTACGATATTCCTTTTGCTTAGGACTTTCCGCAATCATCGTATTAGCCTCCATAGATGATAAGGTGGATAAATGAACGTTAAATGTTCCTTCAGTGATATGATTTCCTATAAAAAGGGATGCAAGTTGGTGTGGTTGTGCAGAACTACTGGGAGCTGTTGCTGTTGTTGTTGGCGCAGTAGAATTTTCATCTTGCACAAAACTGAAGTTTATGTGTAATGTTTGTAAGTGTGTGATAGTGTGTGTAAGTGTGTTTAAGTGTGTGTGTATGTGTGTAGGTGTGTGTAAGTGTGTGTAAGTGTAGGTGTATGTGTATGTACGTGTAAGTGTGTGTAAGTGTTTGTAAGTATGTGTAAGTGTGTGTAAGAGTGTGTAACTGTGTGTAAGTGTTTGTAAGTATGTGTAAGTGTTTGTAAATGTGTGTAAGTGTGTTTAAGCGTGTGTGTATGTGTGTAGGTGTGTATGCATGCATGTGTGTAAGTGTGTGTAAGTGTGTGTGTAGATGAAGCAGATAAAATTGAAGAAATAGTTTGCTGATGTTTCTCTCCCATCGTACTGTAATTGTTCACAGATTGTACGTTCTTGTGTCCTGTGAGCTGACTGTGACTTGTGACTTGTGTCCGGTGAGTTTGACAATGTGATGACCAAATTTATCGTCAATAAGCGGACAGACACATAAAAACTGATGTCTATTTTTTTTTTTACAATAACAAAAGTTATAACAATTTCTTATTTTTAGCGATCAAATCAACCAACGGAAAGAGCGCGGGATCATTGACATCAGCTTCATCTGTCTGTCCTCTTATTGATAATAAAAAATAACCAATCAGCGCGCGAGAAATTTGTAAGTTATTGTAAAAAAATAATGATAATAATAATAATAAATCATGAATTATATTGCGTTTAGTGTGGTTTAGTGGTGTACATTAAAATCTTTAAACAATAATTACAAACAACTTTTATATTTTGTAAAAACTCAAATAGCGAGACAAAACTGTTTACTCGCAAAAATGCATCACATATATACTCAAATAGTGAGACAAAACTGTTAACTCGCAAAAATGCATCACATATATACTCAAATAGCGAGACAAAACTGTTAACTCGCAAAAATGCATCACATATAGAAAAGATTCAAATAGCGAGACAAAACAGAGGAACTCGGAAACGTAAGGCAGAAATGTGAATTATAAGGAAGGCACAAATTAAACGTATGTGAAGATATTGAATAGGATCACAATCGCTATGCAAACCTACGAAATAACACGAGATATTTTCTAGTATAAGCCTATTAACTAACACAATGACGTGAATAAAACACATTGAAACTCAACGAAGCAGTAGAAAATGGGCTAAAATAAGATGTGCGTTAACGATGTACTTTTACTTGTGTTTTCTTTTTTGAGATGTTTTTTAGCTGTTCGATACTAAAATCCATAAAATCTGTGCTTACTTTTACCTAAGATAAACTGCTGCCAATTTTTCCATTGAATTGTTTCAAATTTTCCTCAAATTGTTCGTCATATTATTGTCTAAGGTCTTTTCTATTGTTCATTATCCAATGAAAAGCGAGAATTTCGTTTATAATTTGAACTGTGTTTCACATTTCTGAACTGTATTACACTTTTGTATTACGTTTGAATACCACTGCTCTAATTGAGTAATTTTTTTTAAATGTTATTACTCTTGTTATCTATCAACAGATTGTGAAACAAGCTTCATGTAACATTATACACTTAATGTCTGGTCGCGAGGGAAATAGTTAGTTTTGCTTTTCCGAGAGTGTCTATGTTTCACGAGGCGAAGCCGAGCCGCACTAATTTCCCGAGGGACCAGATATTAAGTGTTTTGTTATATTGCAATAATTGAGAAAGACTGAGAAGTCAATTTACGAAATAAGAACTTTATTTAGCAAGCTAAATGCATGAAAACTGACCATGATTTTACAAACACAACTCACATACCGTCTTGTATTTCTCTACCGAAAAGCGAGGAGAGTAGCAACAGCATTTTTAGTCGCTTTTTTCGTATTTTGCGAATCCTTTTTGTCAATAAAGGTCTATAATCTCTCTGTAGAAACACTGGAAAATCTCTAATTGTTTCGCTTCGAGCTCCATTTGTAATGAAAATTCAAGCAAAATATCTGCTCCCGCTCTGTTGTTTTTGATTGGTGCAAAATATCACGCCATCAGCGATTTTCACTTTTTGATCACGTGCACTTGTTTATTTTCGTCACGATTATTGTCACGTGCAACATATTTCCAGACCGGGATGCATTTAGATTTAACTAGTGTCACGTGGTCATCTTTCAACCAATGAGAGTGTTCGTTATATCGGAAAATTTAGTAGCTATATAACAAATATAATTGTAAGCTTAAATATAACAAGTTTTGACACTGGAAAACGTGTCAAATGTGCTGTGCACATTGGATACTTTGAATAGAGTACAAGACTATTTGGGATTTAGTCATTGTAAGACAGAAGAAAGTCCGTGGATTCGGTTTGACTAAAATAGAATATTTTGTAATGCTGATAGAAGAGATACGTTTTTCGTCGAGGCAAGATTTTTTTACTGTCAAATTACGAACCAGCATAAACGAGTCTTGGTCGCAAACCCCAAAGCAAGCCTCCTTCTCTCTGAGAACCAGTGTTATGGTGGCTCCATCGGCTCAAAAACACCACACAAAACAATGAACAGAGGATTCTCCATCTACAGGAGGTAAAGGAGACTCTGATCGCAGGGTAACCTCAGAATAGAAATATTGCGAAAAACGTATCTCTTTCCCCACGCTTCTTAGTAAATTTGCTACCCAAACAATATGGCGTCGGAAACCGTGAAAGGAACTATAAATAAACTAACATAAAAGTCATGTGAGTACTCTTTTATGTAAATTATGACGCAGTAAATTCCTCGTCCACCCACTCGTTGAAGGTTTCGGCATGAAAATCCCTTTTTCATAAAAATATTCGACTAGAAATAGATACGTTTAGCTAACCAAAACAAAAATTATTACTTTAGTTAATACAATAACATATAACTCGTGCGGGTACTGTTACTAAAACGAGGAACGGCCTGAAACCACCTGAAACCACCTAAAACGACCTGAAACGACCCGAAACGACCTGAAACGACCTGAAACCATCTTGAAAGCACCTGAAACCAGCCAAAACATTGAATCTCCAATCTCCATTTTATTGACTTTTATCGATCGATCAAGTGTTTGTTTTCCTTGGAAGGGATGTATTTCATGGTAGAATGTCATATAGTCGCTATGTATACTCTCCCATAGAAGTATTCCACACTTATACCTCACCTCTCCCTCGCTACGATTACCTGTTCCTAGCTATGATCAACCGTCCCTACCTATGATCAACTGTTCCTAGCTAAGATCAACTGTCACTAGCTATGATCAACTATCCCTAGCTATTTTCACCATTCTCTACTAATGGTTTCCTGTACCTATATATAGATTTCCTTCCCCGTATATAGTTTAATGAGCTTAAAAACTTGCAGGCAACATGGCTGAATTACATTATGGAGGGGCTTATCCAGTATCTGTCATGTGGTAGGGGGGGGGGGGGGGGTGGGCGTGGGGGTCACAACATACCAAATTGTCACTATGACATCATATCACATACTGCATCAACGGTCAGATGATTTATCTTTGGCTTTGAAAATGGGGTCACAGGCACCCCTGAGCCCCCTAGATACGCCAATGTTAGGTTAAACAAATTTACACGTTAAAGTAAAAAAATGTTCAAATTGTAATCATAGCTACGGACAATTGATGACAGCTAGGGATAGTTGAAAATAGCTAGGGACAGTTGATGTCAGCTAGGAGCAGTTGAAAATAGCAAGAGATAGTTGAAAATAGCTAGGGATAGTTGATCATAGCTAAGGGATAGTTGATCATAGCTAGTGACAGTTGATCATAGCTAGGAACAGTTGATCATAGGTAGGGACGGTTGATCATAGCTAGGAACAGGTAATCATAGCAAAGGAAAAGTGAGGTATAAGTGTGGAATACTTCTATGGGAGACTATACGTATGAGCGACTATATGACATTCTACCATGAAGTACATCCCTTCCAAGGAAAACAAACACTCGATCGATCGATAACAGTCAATAAAATACACAAACTGGACGACAAACTTGATGGAGATTCAATGTTTTGGCTGGTTTCAAGGTGGTTTCAAGATGGTTTCAGGTCGTTTCAGGTCGTTTCAGGTGGTTTTAGGTCGTTCCTTGTTTTAGTAAATACCAATAGTAATATTTTAGATCAATGACGCAGTAGAAAGTCCTTGCCCGCCCCCATTCAAGCTTACGGCATGAAATACGTTTTTGTCATGAAAATATTCGACTAGAAATAAATATGTTTTGCTAATCAAACCTAATATCATTTTTCTTGCTAATGAAATAATATAAAACTCGTGCGAGTACTATTTTACATCAATGACGCAGTAGAAATTCTTGGCCTGTCCATTTACAATCTTTTGTTTACGTAACTAATTCGAGTTGTATCAAAAAACAAAAATCGCACTAAAAGTTTCTAATTTAGCTCCAGTTTCTAATTATCTGCTTAGAATACTACCAAATTAAGTTTAAAGTAAGTTGGATTAAGGCACTCTTACCACGAAAACCACATATGTTCAACCTCTTTCACCTCCTCCGTGTCCCGATTTTACAGATCTCAACATGCATTTTCACCTCGTGTTTCACCAATGTCAATCATGACGAGGTCCACCAATGGCATTCGTAACACTAAATTCCGATCATACGTAACTCAACAAAAACAAATGTACCGTGCCCATAGGCACAGCACAAAAAATACCAATATATTTTTCAATATATACAGACAAAGGTGATAAGGTGACAAAAGTGGGAGAGTAGTAAGGTCGAAAACAAAGAAGATTTTCTTCTGATTTTTTACTATGGAGGACATTATCTTGATCTAAAAAAATTTAAGTCGATTTTTTTTCTCCTATTCTATTTTCAACTTTTGGTTTTATCTACATTGGGCTCCCTGTGGCGAAAACGATGAGAGCTCCGCTGACACGGCTTAAAAACGCGTGATTGGTTAATCCAATATATTAACTGAGGATGCGCAGTGTGGTTTTCCGCTGAATTTAACGCAGGCGGTCAGTACAAAATGGCGGACGAGGAAGAATTCTTGTCGAGCGCTATTTTTTCCAAAAATCGAAGTTTTTTTCCTAACATATCTGGATTAAATGCCGTAATTAATCAAGAAAACAAGTCAGATGAGTATCTTGACCTTATATGAATGGTTAATTATATTATTTTCAGTCTTATTCGGACAAAAACAAGTCATCGAAGTGTGTGTATTTGAATAAAAAGACAGCGAAGAAATGCAATTATTGTGCCGTCATTCTAAGTCTTTTCCAAAGTTCTGACCTATAAATGCTGCTCGATTGTCAAGATAATAATGTAAATATAGTCGTGAGTGCTTTAAATGTGAAAATATGTGATCAAAACTATAGATGAGCATGCTTTACTCCGATTATTATGTTAAATCTGTTCAACTGGGTTGCTGCAATTCGATATCGTGTGTTAGACTCCTAGATAATTCTTCCTTTTAGGTGTTTCTTGGCGAAAAACCAAAAGGACAATGGGAATACTCATCATTGAACTAGTTTGAAAACATACATGAACCTCCCATTGACAAACAGCATTTTTTTTCGTCAGAAAAAGAATCTTTTTTTCAGGAAAAGGGTTCTTATTATTCTCATTATTAGCAATGAATTAAATGCTACTTCATTTGTGTTTGCATGGCAATCTTACTTTTTTCATTTAATTTTGATATCTCTACAATATCAATGAAGAAGTTCTTTAATATTTATGTTAAGTAGATATGGGAGAATCTCTCTTGTAAAGTACTCAGCTTGATCTTCCTCCAGTTTAGCTAGGCTGTTTTTTCCTTTGACTTAAACATTTGAGTCATGCACAGGAGAATATTAAAACAGCTAAAAAATAATAATAACTTTTAAAACTTTTTCCACTTAATGTTAGTGCTGCATTTATAGTTAAGCAAAAGTTAAGGTTTTGAGTTTTATCAAAAACCTGTTATAATCAGGTACTCCTCTAGATAAGCACAATGAAACAACATTAAGAATCCTTGGTTTTATCACATCTGTGTTTAGTTTAGATATAATGAAATTATTCATCAATGTGATACTAACTAGAAAGCCCTTTTCATATGGTATAATTTGCACTTGCTTTATTTTGGGTTCACCCAAAATGCTAATTCCCTCACAGTGTAGTAGTGTTTCATGTATACATCAGATTCCTTGTTTTTGTTAGTTAATTTAATCTTATGTTGTTGGTTGTAAAGGTAAGGGATCTCAGCATTATATGTGCATTGTGTATTTCATCAGTCAACTTTCATAACAGTCTAGGGTAGTCTTAATCCGTAGTTTTGCCCTGTTTTTTCCCACCCATATGGTACACAAGGAAGTTCTTTTATATTTAGTACACCTAGTGGCCTGTGTTGTTTGTTATAGATCATAATAATTAGGATACATTTTCTCCTTTCCGAGAATTGAGAAGTCATGATATTACCAAAGTTAAAAACCAAAGTGAAAAGATTTTCCATCTATCAAGATACAATTTTTTTAACAGAGTAAAGGAAGATACTGTAAGCACCCTTATGATACATAATTGCAAATTTTAATAAATAGGCCTTGGAAAAATTCCTAAAGACAATATTGGGTTTTTTCATGTTCTTTTTTTTTTTTTTTTTTTTTGCTAATAGTTATTCTCCCCTCACATTGCTTAATAAATATATACCTCACCTTCCAATTTTCAACTGTTTTTGATACACTAAAATGCTAAATGATAGGATGATTGTTAGGAGTATGATTGTATCTCACCCATAAAATGATAACATCACTCTGGGTATACCTTCCTGGTAACTGGTTCATCATTAATTCCTTATGTTGAATCAGTTTTCAATTCTAAACCTAGAACTGAAATGTTCCTTATAAGTGATGTTGAGGGTGAGACCTTTGTTGTGAAAATATTTTGAAAATATAAAAAAAGAAGTTTATTAATTCCATTGTATGTGTTTATTAAAATTAATGATAACCACTTTCAGGTTATGATTTCCAAAGTAAAACAAGATGTTTATCCTTCGTATCACAACATTTCGTCATTGACTAAAGTTTTTATCCTTAGTCTTAGCGCTCCTCTAAACCAGCTCTTCGAAACAGGTGTTTCCTCGTCCACGAATACCTTTTATCACGAAGAACTTTATTTTTCAAGTACTTATAACTACATCTGAAGAATTCCAACGGAATAAATTTATGTTAAAATCTAATATAGATTACAATTGTCCCAGTTGAGGAAGCAATAGTTGATTGTAATATTAATATGTCTAGCTTCGAATATTTTATTACTTTGAAAGCGAAAATCTAGCACGGCCGAACTTCAAATTCAATGGCCATTTGCAGTTACTTACAACAGATATTAATGAGTAAAAATATCATAATTTTAAGCTTATCTCTGTTGATCTGACCTTATTTTTGACCAAAACGTAAACATGACCTACATCAATTTATTTCACAATTGTCGACTTTTGTACCAAAAAGTAATTTAGTGTATCTCGATAACCATCATGTTGACCTCATTCTAAACATCACTGCCACCCTCTAAGTACTTTTTGAATTACACTATGACTGATCAATTAGATATTTTGGTTACCAGTAAGCTGTAAAAATTATTCAAAGTCGCAGGTTTTTGAAGCACGAATACTGCTAGAGCGTCCGCCATTTTGTTTTTGGGATTTTCGCGCATGCGCACGCGTTTTTAAGCCGTGTCAGCTCCGCTTTTAATTTAGTCAGCGCCTAAATTTTTTTCTTTTTTTTTGGTATTTACTTAATTCTTGGTGTGTGATCAGTTGAATGAATCTCATTACCAGCTTTCAGTAAATATGTCAAAATACTAAAAATTATTAACAAATGATATATCGAACAATTATGGCCTGTTAGGTGCTGACGTACTCTTTTCAAATTCCCTTCCGTTCCTCTCCTTCTTTACTAGAAGCAGCAGAGGACGGAATTTGAAGAGGTCTTAGGTAGGTAGAGCAAACTCAGAGGAAATAAAATGAAAAAGGGAGTTTCCTATACTGTCTCCATTCAGGCTTGCTTTGCTATAACCCACGCAGGATACTGTTCACGTTGAGACAGCTTATTCTGTAAGTACTTTATAAGGCTATTTTTTCATAGTTAGTTTTTAATCCCCTTTCTCGAACATTTGTAGTAAGCTAATTTTAATTTCCATAACACAACTATTGTTCAGTTGGTGACCAGATGTCTAAATCACTGAATTCCTCTGTACGACTGCTGACAGCTCAGTTATTGATATTTACACATTTTGAACTCTGTTTCCAGAATTGCCAAGTGATCAAAGATACACACGCTAAAGCGGCAAGCTTGATGTTGCCTATCATCACTTGGCAATTCCTGGTCTCTGATAAACAGCTAGCTAAGCTGGTCGTTTGCATCAAAAAAGCGGGATGCAGGCTATCATCATGTCCAATCGAGGGATATTTTGCTTAATTCAAACTAAATTCAATTAAAGTGAGAGCAGAATTAAGTTTGTACATGAAGGCGTTCAGTTTTAAATCGATAGCCCCATGGATGTGTTATTCCATGAATTGAGTCAGTCTTCACATTAACTTAAAACCATCCATGAGACGGATAAAAAGACCTACATAATCAAAGGAAGATCACAGAAGGTATTCTAACAAGATCATAAACCTAAAAATGGGTAAGTTTAAAAACTGTTATTGTTTTCTTTTATTAACTCTATTTACTGACTTATTATCAGAAGCTGATGACATCATTTTTGGCAATGACTGACGTGACTCATAGCTTTTCTTGATCAAAATCCAACTAAAAAGAATGGCTTTCTTTTACCGTGTAAAGTAAAATAACGATATGAGTATAGGTTTGTTACAGCACGAGTAAAATATGCCGTAATTCTTTTTAGTAATGAAGTAGATAGTTCAAAAGACATTTACAAAACCTTTATAATCAGGTGAAGTTTACCGTAGCTACGAAAAAAATTAGAACTCAATAAAACGCAAAAAAAATCTCCAAACTGGTCCCAGAGAATAAAAAGCCGTCTCCCTTTAACTTTTGACTCGCGAATTTGGATTTGTTTGTTTACTAATGTCTTAAACTAAGCTCCTTCGTTTGACAGTAGCAGAGACCGCTTTTCAAACTCTCAAATTCACAAAGAAATGATGCATTTCGTAATTTTCAGTTCAAGAATCCAAAATTATGGCCCTTAACTAAATGTATTTTAAGTGAATTGATCAAGCTGGAGACACTAATCAAAGAAATGGAATGCATTAATAACGAAGTACAAAAGCAAACAACGATAGCGTTTTCATGCAAATTTTTCCAAAGTGCTACACTTGAATTGAAAGTAGCTTAATTTGTTTAAGTTTTGTGTGGTTAAGTTCATGAGCTGTTACGGCAAATAGCGCTACCAATGATTGCTTAATTCAGCTGACCGGTAAGTTCTCGCAATATTGTGATAAACAGAAGAGTATTATTATTAGATTGATTGGTAATTCGCCGCGATTCCAAAGTCAAAAGCACATCACATTTCAATGAAATTTGTCATATTTGTAATCTTCACAAAGTAAACGAAAACTTCAAAAGCTTGCCGTGATTTATCTATAATTTATAGATGCTGTCTTTCTAATTATTGCTTTAGGGTGTTATTAGAGTACAGTGGGCTAGCGCTAGGCTAAAACATGTGCCAACTTGCATACATACAAGCGTGTGCAGTTATCTGACTATTGAGCAATGCTTTGTTTATTTAGTTGATTTGTGACGACTGTAGGTCTTTAGCAACATTTAATATATATAAACGATTCGGTGTATACGCACCTTGTTCGCCAATATTTCATGTTGAACCGGTTAAATGTTAAGAAAACGTGATTGGAAATCTTTATTTTGGAGAATAGCAGCATTTTACTATATCCACAGGTCTCAGCAGAGTTGATGAACTAGAAGCCAAGTACTCGGAGCTTGAAAAACTTTACCAAGAAACCGTCCAAGCACGAGACGAGGCGATAGAGGAAAGAAACAGAGCAACTGTGGTTCTCGCTTTTCAGCTTGAGAAAGAAACAGCTGAGCTAGCAAATCACATCGAAGACTTGAATAAGAAGAACACGAGTATCTTGGATGAGAACGAAGATCTTTCTATAAAGCTTGAATTCGCTCGCAGGGACTTACAAAACTTACAGGTGACTCAGGGAATACTTGATAACACGTTATACTTTTTTGGTTGAGATTTTATTTGTTTTCTTTCTTTTTTCTTCAGAAAAAGCACATAAAGTTACAGTTGGAAAGTGAGCAGCACATTTGTGAAAGGGACAACGCGATTGAGAAAGTAAACGAGTTTGAAAAGAAGAATAGGCTGTTAAAAGAAGAGGTTGATGAGCTGCTGGTGAAGTTAAACAACACTAGGACAACAAGCGAAAGCAACAGCAATAATAGTATTCTAATACACCCTACTATTACGATCACTAACTGCTGTAGCGTCGAAGACAAAAGGTCGGGGAATATCGATACCAAGAACCATAACGAGAACGAAAGCAGCAGCAAAAATGACGACAGCAACTTAAACAGAGTAAGTTATTCAAGCGAGAGCAAGAGCAGCTTATCTTCTACAAATAACCAAAACAATAACAGCGGACATATTAGCAAAATAGAGATAAATAGCAGTCCAGTAGAAAGGAAGAGTACTTCAAAGGAGAACAATAGCATATGCTATAATACAAAGAGTAAGAGAAGCAGCAGCAACAACGACAGGAATAGTATTACTGCCACCAAAACCAAGAATAGGAACGATCCAGTTGTTGACATTAGTTTACATTCTTTATTTGACAAAGAAAAAGGTATTAATCATAACATCAGCAGTGAAACTATTGGTAAAGACAAAGAAAGAAACAAAGCTTCAAGTGATAGGAACACGAACGACGTCATGAATGGTAATCTTTATCCACTTGGAGGACTGGGATTGAGTATTAAGAAGTTTCAAGGATTAATATGCATTAATATAATTAAAAGATAATTCCCATGACGAGAAAAAGCACAACAAAGTTAAGAGGTTTCTGCAGTTAAAAAATGTATGTTTACTAGGGACAATCACCAGTAGCCATACGTTTCTTTGTCATTTCTGAGAATAGGAGGGTTGCTACAATATATTATACCGAAAATCCTCAGACCCCAGAAATTTCTTAATTTTGATGAACTATTTCTTGTTATGGTGTTTTTATGGTGTTAATTCTAAAAACTCATTTCCAGTCCTCAACTCGTTTTTAAAGTGGGCAATTGTCCTTTCTCAATTAATGTTGATGTATGTAATATATAAAATATTCACTGCGCATGATTAATATTTTTCAACAGAAGAGCCAAAGCAGGATTCTAGACTGACAATCACACTGAAAAAGAACGCAATAGAAAACGAATACGACGTACACGAGGAACTGGGAAAGTAAGATGTTTATCTACGACTTATTATATTGAACTATGAATACCTAATCTTCGTAGATATCTTTGTTATACAAATGAATTGTTCGACTTTCATGGTCAAGCACTCACAGCTTTAGGATGTATGAACAGAGTTTTGAATGCAGAAGGCAAGCAATTCTATCGACATTTGCCACCGAACAACGTTCGTAATTTGCGGCAGAAAAGCCACTTAGAAAGAACACTCCAGTTAACGCAATTCCTACATCTGTAGCAATAATTTCTAAGCTAGATGCTTTATTAAGCCACACGGAGGACAGGGGATTTGTTTGAAGCCAGTATCTATGACATCTGACAAAGTTCACTTTTACCGTAGAAAAGCCACTGATATTTGATACATTATTTTATGTAAAACAGATTGAGGGGTACCAACTTCCAAAAATAACTAGAAAGCTAAAAATGCTTGGAAGTCGGTTTACATATTCTTAATTAAAAAATCATTACATTTAGGGTTGGGATTTCTGCTATTTACTTATTTAACAATTATTCGCCGAAGGCGAAGTGAATATCGGGGAATATCTACCGAGACGCGAGTCTTCGAGCGGCCAGGTAAATATTCCCCGATGTTCACTGAGGCTGAGGTGATCCTTTCAAAAAAAGAAAAAAAAGAAGATAAAAGAATTTTTTTCCGGTAACAGTAACAAAGCGGCTGGCCTCCATTTTGGATTATCGCTCGAGATGATTTTCTATGATCACCTGTGTATTTTTACTAAAAACTTTTATAAACTTATAAACTACCTTTGGTGGGCAGTCGAAGTTTTGGCAATTTAAAAAAGTGTGAATCAATTAAACTATCCTATGTTTGTTATGAAATAATAAGTGATCCAGAAGAGCTTTACTAAATCATGGTCCATGCAAGCTTGGGCCGTAATGTTTATGGTCTTTTATGCTGCTCACAGAATTCTTGTTTTGAAGCCGTGTCAGTATAAAGTTATAGTCTGATAGTCGTGATCATCGAATTATTTACGTAAGTTTTCGAGCCTGCACTGAAAGCTATTCGCTTCCTATATCTAAATTAAGATAGGATAGTTAAGATTTGAACAACTTTTTTAATATACTTGATGCTGTCTAAAGAACAAAATTTAACTGCCGTACAAGTAGCCTATTAGAGCCCACGTATGGCAGTTAGTATTTCAGCAAGAGCCTCGCATAGTGTGGACAGTGTAAAAACAAAATGCTTGGACTGCATAGATCTCGGCTTCAATCAAATCAATTATCTGTCCTCCCAATGGCTTAATAAAACATTCAAGTTCGAAATGCCGACTATAAATGTAAGACGTTTTAGAAACTCAGTGTTTTCTCGATGTATTTAGATGAGCCAAGTGCCATTCAGCGAGGGCAACTTCTTACAGTTATCAAATGGAAGCGAAAGCCACGATCAATCCTTGCTCTGCCTTTAAACTACTATTCATACATCCAAAAGTTCTCTAGCGTTTGACCTTAGTTAGCAAGATGAATTTTTTTCTATTGTTAAGATATCTATCAAATCTTCGTGATCACTCGAACATTTGTAATAAATTTCTTAGCAAATTCTCCGAAGCTACACCCGATAGTCTCATTTTGTTGCTACGCTCATCGCAATACCGCTGGTTTGTCGTTTTGGCATGCTCAACTATACGATGACAGCTACTACCTCTTTATCAGCCCAGCCATTTCGCGACCACTTATTTTTTTCACATGTAATTGTTACCATTCTTCAAAGTTCAGTCGAATGTTATCAGGGGAGTGCATCTAGTGATAAATTAAGCGCTTCAATCAGACTGCCAGCTAGGCTAAATATAGCTCGTGCCCTGAGTATTTGTGACGTCATTGGTATATGCTGCATACATCAAATGTCGTTTTTTAGATCACGAGGATTTGAGCTCGATCCTTGTATGATGCAATCCTGCTGTTGAATCCACTTTTTTTCACAAAGAGCAAAAATTTTAACCAATAAAAGATCATTGGTAAGTAAAGCCGACGAAGAAGGCATGCAGATGGTGCTGTTTAAACCACGTCATAACTAACAAGCAATCAGCACGAGAGTTGGCCTAGTTGGCAGTCTGATGGAACCAAAATTTATTGAAAGATAGCACTGTCTTATTAAGTTCCTACTGCAAGACCTGTTAGTCTGCTACCGACTTCGGCGACTTATTGTTTGCTTTATATAAATAAAAAAAGTTTACTGTACTATTGTAGGGGCAAGTTTGGCGTTGTTAGGAGAGTAACAAGTAAATCTTCAAAAGATGTGTACGCTGCAAAGTATATCAAGACTTCCCCCTCGGCTGCGGGTTCGTCACGTGATGAAGTGCTCAGAGAAATCGATATCATGAGTCGATTAAATCACAAGCGGCTTGTTGGCTTGCTAGACGCTTACGAGATTGGTAAAATGATTATCATGATAATGGAGTTGTAAGTTTCACACAACCTCTTATTATCTGAACTGCCTTTTCAAAGCTTTTTCAACTTATAACGAAGCCCACCGCTGAAAGGGGTTGTGTAGATACCAAAGGTTTCACTGCTACAAAAACTATAGGGATATGTGAATGATATTCAGAACTATCGCCATGATAGCTTCTACTGGTTTTTCGTTTGTGGCGTATTTCCACATGATCGGATGGTGCCATCAGGCTCTGACATGCAACAAACCATTTTATTAAAAAACTGCTTTTTATTTTGGACCTGATCACAAAAGTCTTGTTTTTCATGCAGCCTATTGACGTCATGTACTGATATGCTCTAAAAAGCCCCTTTAATGTTGAGCCGTAACGTAAGATGCGCCAAACTGTGAAGTCAAAAATTAATGATACACATTGTAGGATGCAGAATTTTGAAAAGAGAGGGCATCATTGATGGCTAAAGATAGCTAAGCATCATTTTTAGATACGGCTTCTTAAATATATAAGCCAAATAATCTATAACCATTTTATTATGGAATATAAAATTTAGCCAAACCAAATTTAAAATTTAATCGTTTCAGTTAATCCAAATTATGGGCTTAGTTTGTAGGAAATATGTCTTCCAATTCCTTAAGGGGGTCATTTTTCCCCATACTTTCACTTTGTTTCTCTTTTTTCTTCTATTGTTATCAATATCACCTTATACCATTTCCCCATTCGTCTTCTTCACATCTGATTTGTTCTCTTTTTCAGCGTATCGGGTGGTGAGCTGTTCGAGCGAGTAGTTGACGAGGACTGTTTGACAGAGAAAGAAGCTGCATATTATATGCATCAGATTCTTGAGGGACTTCAGCACATGCATGTCAAGAATATACTCCATCTGGACCTCAAGGTATTTTCCTTTTCTTATTAAGAGCGAAAGGAAAACTCTTTGGAGAGGCAGCAATACAATGGCTCTCGTGGCAGGGGCGGATCCTTCCAGGAATTTTTGAGAGGGGGATCCCAACCATAGAAGGTGTATCCAGACGTATAAAACATACAAACGTTGTTCAAACCTGTGGCAAAACTAACTTTTAGAGTAAAACAATCCATTAAATATCACGAGAAATAAGATTCACTGTATCAAATCCCAAGGGTTAACCACTAAATATTTGTGTGTGACGAGAATATTGAAAAACGTTCTACCTTTTTTCTAAGCCAGAAAATATCGTTTGCGTTAGCAAGGATAGTTGGGAGATCAAACTGATTGACTTTGGTCTTGCTCAAGAGTTGATTCCAGGTACCAAGATGAAGGCCATGAAAGGAACACCGGAGTTTATGGGTAAGGTCATGCCCGAGTCAAAAATTAGTTTACTAGTGAATATGTATAGGAAATCGCACGATCTACAAGGCGAATCAAATTTAAGAACTTTCAAAACATCACCACTATCTATTAATGCCGAATTCTACGAGGCAATTACTTGTTTACAATACACTCAACAAACTTAAATAGGACTCAGAATAGAGTAGTTTTGTGTGTATCATAAACTATGAAATTACTTTTTTATTCAGCTCCAGAAACTGTTAACTTCGATCCAGTTTCCAAACCTGCAGATATGTGGTGAGTATATTTTAAGAATCGTTTAACGTCTAGTTTGATCTACTCTGAGGTTCGGCCGCTGTTTGATTCTATATCATAACACTGTGGTATTCAGTCTTTGGGATTCTCCAGTGTTCCTAGCTACCTCTATAATTAGATTAAAATTGAACATGTGAGCTGATATTTTAAATCATGAATAGAATAGTTATAGTCGTAGTATGTGTGTTAAACAGTTATAGCACTTCTGTCTCCTACGCAGTCGCTACTGCGTGACGACACTTATGGTGGCTGCGTGGGAGACCAAATTGGAAACCCGTCTCCATACTGAATTTGCCCACATATAGTATAAAGACAATTTTTGTTTGTTACAGGAGTGTTGGTGTTATTGCGTATATTCTGTAAGTAAAGCAAATCTTAAACTATTATAATGGACTTAGCAATTTGTTTAAGCACAACTGCGGGTGATAAAGCACAGTGTGATAGAATATCAGCTAGAAGGGCGAGAGTAATGATAATTGATTCAAAGTGACGGTTGTGTTATTAACTATGATATAATTAAGTGTGTTTGAACTCCATTATATGCCATTACAATTTAGAGCATTTTAAAAATAGCTAGAGAATCTAACCAGAAAACTGGTTCACTTAATTCCAAGCATCATACAAGACTATCGAAAAAGATTTTTACTGTAGCTCTAAAAGTGTATTAATTGCCTTTCGTAATTTCAATGAAAATAAATTGTATTGAGTAGCTGGCGGATAACAAGCAAGTTTCGTCTACCGCCCTAGAAGTCTCTGCAGAACCCGGCTATTCTTTTCAATTATTTCATTTTCTAAGTGGCTTAAGTCATAATGTAATTATTAAACTACTTTTCCTGTTTGCTACCTTTCAAGTCTGAGTGGTCTTTCTCCCTTTATGGGGGACGATAATAACGAAACCCTATCAAACGTGAACGCAGCCGAGTGGGACTTCGATGACGAGGCATTCGACGTTATTTCAGATGAAGCTAAGGAATTCATTTCACAACTGCTGATTAAGGATCCAAAGTATGTAAAGGTTGATGCTAAGCAATTCTGATTCCTTTTAAAGTGTAGTTTGATATTATTATCAAGCAAGGGTGACAAATGGACAGCCGTTAATTAAATAGGAGGAATAGCAATTACGAGTATTTTTATTGCACTTCTTTCAGGCAGCAATTCCGGAGTACAAATCATCGTTGATATGTGGTATATATATATATTTACTATTGGCAAACTCACAATCTTTTAATTTATTACTCTATTTTCAAGGAAGAGGAACACTGTCGAGTCCTGCCTGGAACACGAATGGATGAAGGTAAATGAATACGACGAATACTTTAATCATTGTTAAGTGAGGGAAATGATCTCGTCCTATTAACTACATGCTTTATTTCACTATTCAAGACGATGATTAACTGATTGACAAAAAGGTATTCGATAATATCTTGTTAAATCTTTTCATTGTTTTCCAGAAAAGTGAATCTGCAAATGCAGTAAAAATTGACACCAAAAAGCTGAAGCAATTTTTGGCAAAGAGAAGATGGCAGGTATGGTACTAGCTGTTGAGCGCCAGGCTCATGCAGGAAGTAATGGACGTTACTGCCAGTTACTATCATAATTTTCAAGCTTAGCCGGTAAAGCATCTGGAGTCGGTACAAATCCGAAAGTCGTGGGCTTAGGCTCCAAAAATGGACGTTATATTGTTATACACAGGGCAATTTATATAAGGAGCACACAAAAACCGTAGCATAACTAATAAACAGCTACTACAACACAGCTATTCAGTTCACAAGTCCTTCCTGATGAAGTAAACTAGCATTAAGTAACTGGATGACATGAATCCAATTGGGTAGCCCTAATGATAATAATAACTGGTTTTGATATCCCATGGACTGCCCCTAGCTCCAGTGCCACCCTACTTTAATAAAAGTGATCATATCTTATTGTTTATTTTCTTAAGAAATCTGTTAACGCTTTGGTAGCAGTGCGACGTTTATCTTCGATGTCCAATTTACTTGGGATTAACAAATCACGCCCATCCATCGCGCCAATGTTGGCCAATCTGTCAGCCGCCGAAGAAGGAGAAGAAGAAAAAGAAGAAGATGAGAGTGAGAAGGAAGAAAAGTCTAAAAGTGACAAGAAAGAAAATGATCTCCGTAAAGTGAAAGTAAAACAAAATGACTCCAATAAACCTGTTCAAGTTAATGGCACGTCGATCGTAGACCAAACAAGCAGAGCCCACAAAAACAATCACTTTCAAAGTAAGAATAGATCATTACATGTATATTAAAGTTATATGTTAAACAACGCGTTATTGAATTCCTGGGTTTCCTTTTTTACATTCTACCACAGTAAAGTCACATTAAGATAGTATACCATGCTTTCTCCAAAATTTTAAATGATTGCGATTTTAGCTAATTATGGCTGACTTTAAATCAATCATTCATCCATTCGTTCGTTCGTTCATCCATTGATTACTTTATTCCCTGAAAGCGGTTAGTTTTTTGTTCTAAATAGAAAAAAAAATTGATGTTGCGTATTAATCTCAGATAAACTCCTTTGCTACAGAAAAACCAGCATTCATCAAAGAACTTGATGACGTCACAGTCAGTGAAGGTGACTCAGTTACCATGGAGGTAACTATTAATGGAGATGCCAGAAGTGATGTTGAGTGGTATTTTGACGGTGGTGAGGTGAACGAGAGAGAAGGTGTGACGATAGTGAACCACGGCGATGGTACTCATGCAATCATCATCGATGAGTGTGAGGAGGAAGACACAGGAGAGTATAGCTGTGTCTTTGAAACCGATGCTGGCAAAGCTATAACAAGAGGATATCTTACAGTGGAAGGTAGTATTGCAAAAAAATATTCACCATAATACACCAGCTTCGAATTCGATGGATACCGCTGTCGTGCATGTTTAGCGTCGTTTCAAAGTCAGCTTCTCACAGATAACACCATTTAAAGTCAGTGGGATTTCAAAAAATTGGTATTGCTCAACTTGGCCTATTTCGATATTCTAGTTTTGCGATTAAGCTTAAAGCTATCCGAGTTGAGAAGCTCCTGGGGTAATCAAAGAATAATTGCTTGAACACTACAAGTACTTAACCATAGTTATTCAAAACTGGAGCAGGAACGTTCAAACGTTTTCATAAACGAGACCAACTCTTTGCAAATGAATCTGTAGTCATATGGCACAGCGGTATTTACCGAGTATGAAAAAGGATAACACTGTTACATTACACAACTCTCTAAATTTTCGTTGCCGTGCTGCGTGTTTACCTTGAATGTTAGAAATTTTATAACCCTTTGTTACCTTGTTAAACTTCCAGTCGAATCGAATGAAGAAAGTGGTGCAGATATCGACCCTCCAGTCTTTAACAAAGAACTAACAGACATGACAGCAAAAGAGGGCGAAACAGCGACAATGGAGGTGGACGTGAGTGGAGAGGATTACCAGCTAGAATGGTTCAAGAACGCTGTGGACATTGTAGAAGGAGGGAGGTTATTTTTCACAACGAATGGAGAAGGTAAACACGCTCTAGTGATTACAAATGTGGAAGACGATGACACTGGTGAATACTGCTGTGTTGCACAAAATGATGGCGGGAGGAACACTTGTGCTGGCTACTTTATGGTGGCAGGTGAGTTACAAAAAAAAAAATTCTCACGTTCATAAGAAACGAGCGTGCGTGTTTGCAGTAGTGAATATGGATACTTAACTTTCTTGAATGGCTTTTTTGAAAATTGGCTTCTTATTTTGCGCGCGAAAGTTGAGGGCGAAGATGATGAAGATGAAGAGGACGAAAGCGAGGAAGAAACAGATGAAGAGTTGTATGAAGAAAAAGATATTGAGATTAAGAAAGAATACATTGAGGACTTCTACGCCATTGAAGAAGAAATTGGAAGGTAAATTAAAGAAAGTTCACTGTAATATTATACCTATACTATTAGAAGAATTTATGAAAAAGATTTCCTCTTACAAGTAATATATACAGTATGAGTGGCCGTGTTGTATACAATACGGGCACGAATATAATATATTGGTTTAAAACAAACGTCTATGTTAGTTTCTTATGCAGCTAAACATGATTCTGTATCAGAATTATAAAACTCTTCACGGTCATGATTTTTATTGCGTTTTTCGGGAATTATTAATGAGTTTATTAAGTTCAATTCCAATAGAGTGCAAACAATTAATCCATGAAACACTAATTATTAAATAGTACAAAATAGTGCTAGCTAAACAATAGAAAACAATGGAATTTGCAAGAAATTGTGCAATTTAGTATTACTAAAGTTTCACGGATTTACTGTGGTCACTCTACTGATTTTAGAAATAGAAAATAAAGGCGAGATACTCAAGATACTGGTGTATCAACACGTATCAGAAGAAGAATCATTTAGCAAACTATTACGTCACCGGTTATAAAATTGAATCGAGGTCTTCTATGTTATTATCTTTTAAATGAAACCAAAATTATATATCGCTTTACCAAAAAAAAGTCAAAAGATTTGGGGAATATTCAAAGTGTGGTCAAAATTATTATTTTTATTCATTTTGTGCTTGTTAATTTTTTTTAACAAAGTTTCTTTTTATCTACTCTTATGCAAATTCAATATGAAAAAATATAGTCCCGTACAGAATTTGATTGAGGATTTTCCCCTTTTAAGTTTCAAAATGTATATAGTGCAGTGCCTCAATAAAATTTAAAGGATTTTTCAGTTGTCACGTCGAACGTTCAATAGTCATTCCAAGCGGGTTGAGGAGAAAACTGGGTCTAGACATTTCAGTACATTGTGGGACGGTTTTAGGAAACTACTTTATTCGTCCATTTTTTCCTCTAAAACATCCCCACAATTGCACGGAATTTATTCAAACAAAGAAGAGATGGACAAAAGGCTCTAATTGTTCATCCTGGAGGTAATTGAGTTAAGATAACCAAAAGTTTTCATGTGATCGTTCACTTATCAATCAACGCGACAATCCTACTCACCGCGAGGTCGTTTCCAATACTTCTGTGAACTTCGGAAATGCGAGGTATCTTTATGGAAGCTTTTTAAAACTTATTGTGCGTATTTGTTTCAGGGGAAGATTTGGTATTGCAAGAAAATGCGTGCACATTAGTACCGGTATTCATTTCGTTGCCAAGTTCATCAAAGCACGGCCCAGCCAAAAGGACGAATTCAAACGAGAGATTGACGTCATGAACACATTACGTCATCCTAGCTTGTGTCGCTTGCGAGAAGCTTTTGAAAAACCACGGGAACTGGTTATTGTAATGGAATAGTGAGTATCAAGAATTTTTTTGGAAGAGTTAATTTGTGTTTTGTACCAGTTTTTTAAGAGTTTCTTGGCCCTCGTAAAAACCCGTACAAACCCGTAAAGCTCTGCATGAGTTCTCTTCACCTCAGTTAGTTGTTTCCAGAAACCTTTACGTAACTAGAGTATTGTACAATATGTACCTAATGAAAATAGTGTACTTTGCTTCCAAGTAGGTTAACTGATATTAATGTGACCGATATGGGCCGGGGAGAGGGGGAGAAAGGACTGCCTGCTACAATATCCTTGTTCTTGGTTTTCAC
This sequence comes from Actinia tenebrosa, assembly GCF_029948245.1. Taxonomy (NCBI): domain Eukaryota; kingdom Metazoa; phylum Cnidaria; class Anthozoa; order Actiniaria; family Actiniidae; genus Actinia; species Actinia tenebrosa. Next base: position 11,092,733 of record NW_028292570.1, on the reverse strand, counting down.
CACGTCATCAAAAATGTTGCCAAGGTTTATATAAAAAAGGGGTTTGTATTAAATTAAAGAGTAGCCAAAACTTGATATCTCAGCCAAAATCCTGCTAAAAGAAGTTTTCGATACGACGATAATACAAGCGATTGATTATGCCCATAATCTAGTTGAAATGTATTGGTCCGCCATCTTGGTATCCCATTGAGGGACACTAATATGGCGGCCAAATCAATAACGTTAAAAATAATGTTTATATTGCAAAAACTTCAATTTTTCAATAACAGTAATCATAAAAATAAAGTTACCAATCATCTAGTAAGTTAATAACGTATTTTTTATAGTATTGATAGTAACTCCATCAAATTGTTTGTTTAACTCAACGACGAAGACTTGATAACATGTGGTGGTTATGAAAGCAGTTCCAACGAACAACATTATTACAGCCAGAAAACCCCTCTGCAAATGGAAAGATTGTTGCTAACGCTGTGTCCAATTACTAAGGTTATTGATCGCAGATCAATAATTGAGACTGGTGTCTCGTCCAATTAAATTCATCAACGCCTTCTGATAACTTATAGAATAGATAAAAAGGGGGAAACTAGAACAGCCATTCATTTCCCCTTCCCTTCAACCTTTTAGCTCCTCAGACCTCTTCCATCGCCTCACACAGAGGCTATTTTCGGAAGTTATCTTGATTCGTTTATTGGCTCTGCCTAAAGATGACTGTATCTGGTTGTTTTATACAGCAATCGCGGAGGAGATTTATTGCAGCGCATCAGTGAATCCCCCATGTCAGAACCAGACAGTGTCGAGATCCTGCGGCAATTATTAGAAGCTCTGAACTACATGCATGGTAACAAATTCATGCATCTGGATGTCAAGGTATATTCATGCTGCGATAACACTGACTAGGGAAGTCAGGATGGCGGAGTAGTAAAACGCACGCCTCTCACCTCTGAGGTCGAATCACAGTTGGCCCATGTGAGCGGATTTGGCTGGTTCTCTTTCTGGTTCCAAAGGTTTTTTCCCGGTTATCCACTTTTCCACTCTACCAACTCTGTTGGACTGAATAGTCCCTAACCCCACCCCCCCCCACCCCCCCCCCCCCCTCCACCACTTACCCGGACAAATTAGCCACTCCCAAAGGCTCCATCTCATTACTTTTCAACCCCCTTGAGCTGCGCCACTGCTGTACATGCGGTGATCAATATTATCAAAAGTTGTTATTGAGTGACCGACCATCTTACCAACGAAATGGCGGATTGGTAGATTCTTGGAGTAAATGGCTGATCATTTAATGAATGAATATATTAATCAGTGGAATGATGGACAATTACTAAGTAGTCATTAATTAAATCGTTTCTTAGCCAATCGTCATTTTCCTTTTTTTCAACAGCCAGAGAATGTGATGTTTAAGCGCGAAGGTGGAAACATGATCAGACTGATAGACTTCAGTTTGGCTAGGAAATACGATCCGAAAGTTGAAACAAAAATATCACAAGGAACCGCTGAATACGTTGGTAAGTCATGATTTGCAATCAGTCAATTCTTTGCAAATTCGTATAACGCAGTTTTGCAGGGTAATGAGGTCTGTGAAAACTGCGCTTCCCAAACATCGATCCATAGTATACGTAGAAATACCTGTTAGCGAAATATGTAAACCAGTTTTGGCGGTTTTCTTTTAGTATTTTCCTTCTTAGGATATCATTTTCTTTCTCATAACGTACCTCATGTATATTTTGAGTATTTAAGTAAAAGCTTTTAGAAGACTTCTGTTGCTGGTTTTTTTTTTTATTTTTTTTTATTTTTTTTTTTTTATTTTCTTCTTCTTCTTCTTCTTCTTCTTTTTCAGCACCGGAGATTGTTAGTTACGACAGTGTATCACCAGCTACAGACATGTGGTAAGCACTTGACAAATCCTGATTGAATTGGATAACGTTTTGAGGAATACTAACGAAAATTCAGAGACTATTTGTCCACAGGGAGCCCAATTTAAATAAAAGTAAAATATATTTTTAGTACTCGTATTTATTTTTTCTATATACCGCTTCATACAAATGAGGCAAGTTTTTACAATACAGTACACTTTCAATCACGATATCACCATCTTTTAAACCTTGAATTCGATAAAAATCTTTTCATTGACACTTTTACTTTTAATTCCTCTTAGATTTGGGCGAAACTTTCGTGCAGAAAATGTTTTGCTCGGTATAGATTTTGTGACGATGTTTGCTAAAATAGTGGGCCAGTTGTATGTAATGAGCAGGGGGCCAACCATTATTTTATTTTATTTCATATTTTATTATCATTATTTTTTATTCCTTAATTTCATAAATTGAAATAATGGGTTACAAAAATACTAGTGGAAAAAGTTGACACTATTATATAGGTACATCACAATACTTATAAGATAGTAATAGTAGACTTGGGCTATCATATAGCAAAATAGCGTTTAATTTTGAGTGGCGGTCAATATTTGTTTTAAATGAGGTATAATAGGTTCCCATTTAGAAATATGAAGTTTTTCTTTGTTGTTTTCTCTCGCTATTAAACATTCGATTTCATAAGTTCTGTTTATTATTAGCCATTGTGATTCTATTTCTTTTGTGCTAAAAGCTTCTTGTAAAAAAAAAACGTCCGATTTTTGTTTTTTTATTGTTTGTTTGTTTTTGTTTTTTTTGTTTTTTCTGTTTTTTTTTTTTTTTGTTTTTTGTTTTTGTTTTTGTTTTTGTTTTTGTTTTTGTTTTTTTTTTGTTTTTTTTTTTTTTTTGTTTTTTTTTTTTTTGTTTTTGTTTTTGTTTTTTCGTTTTTTTGTTGGTTTTTTTTTTAACGAAAAAAAATTTTTTTCGCCCATATTAATTTAATGCTATTTCAATTATTCGTAGGTAGGTAATTCAGTTGTAGTATTAATATTAAGAATTATATTAATAGAGTACCAAAAACAAAACAAAACAAAACAAAACAAACAAACAAAACAAAACAAAACAAAACAAAACAAAAATACACAAAAAATCAAAACAAAACAAAACAAAACAAAAACAAAGAAACAAAAACGAAAACAAAAAAACAAATACGAAAACAAAGAAGCAAGGACAAAAACAAAGAAACAAAAACAAAAACAAAACAAAAACAAACAAACAAACAAACAAAAAGCAAAAAACAACAACAACAACAAAAAAACCATCGTCTACTGAAATTCACTTATATTTTCCAATCTTGTTGATTTTTTACTCCTTTTTTATGTAGGACATTATCTACACTACCTCGAATAAGGAAAAAGTATTTATCTAAATTAGTCTTATCTTTATTTCTATTAAAGGGCCGTTGGCATAACAAGTTATATGATGTAAGTACGCCTGCGTATCTTTTTATAATCAACCTTATAAGCCTCCGACTCCGGCTGGAAAAGAGAGACCGAAGAAGAACCCAAAATCCATCTTAAATCTTTGTTTAGATGACTGAATCCTATTTTGTTTCTCGTCCCAGGTTAAGTGGAATATCTCCATTTCTGAGCGAAAGCGAAGCCGAGACATTTGCCAACATTACTCATTGCAAATGGAGCTTCACTGAAGTGTTCAATGACGTCGGGGAGGAGGCTAAAGAATTGATTACAAAACTGTTAGTAAAGGAAAAATCGTAAGTACGACTTATCCTAAATTACATATCAAGTACATAATGCTAGGAAATGAGAAAAATTAGAAAAAAAACACATAAGTGAGTTATCACTATGTATTTTCATCTTACCTTCCTAAATATACCATCAAAATATAACTTACTATGAACAATAGCGTATACTCTTTTGCTATTTAACAATTAGACTAGGAGGTCGAGTTTTCTATGAGTCAATAGATAGTCGATGAGGCGCGTAGCGCCGAATCGACTATTTGACTCATAGAAACTAGTAGTCTAATTGTTTTAGAATAAACCTACTAGCTAATATTATAATATTGAAAACTAAGAATGATTGACACTGAAATCTTTACTGAACAAAACGACGGTCAACCGGCAGCACTGTTTTCATTCATCTTTGCGAACTCGACTCGTCAACGCGCAAATAAGCTTAAACTTGCTCTATTTCTATAGCATTTTGTCTCTATTATTACGCCCAAACCTCTCTTTCCAAGATTTTCCCCCTTTTTTATCAGTTCTTGGGATCATTTTTCTGATTAATGAGTAATAAACTGAACGAATTTGTTTACAAATATTTTGTTGTCAGATCATTCAAAGCCGTACCATGTTTACAATTCGCTCTAGATTCTTGTCAGTTAACTTGCACTATCTTTATTGTTTCGTCTTTTCTTACCGTTTTTAAATTCTTCTTAAATACATGTGAATAAGTTTTCTTTTGGAATTTTTCTGTTCTTTGAGGAAATCCTTTTAAAATAACATCGTTATCTCAGTAGTCAGTTGTTTGTCCGTCGTACGTTTTGCTCTGAAAATCTCAATGAAAGCTGACGACCGCTTTTTCGTGTTAGAATTGCTGTAATTCTTCATTTTTCTATTTATCTGTACTGTCCGAAACCTCCATTCCTTTCCTTGATATAGTCTTGTCTTTTCTACAATCGATTTTTAAAGATTTTTTAGAGAACAAGCAGAGATTCCGCCGAAACTTGAGCATCCATTTGTTTGTTTTTCGTTACTCGCTATCTATCACAGGATGAGTATGTTAGCCAATCAGATTACAGGTGGATTCTTGATAGTATGTTAGTAGGTTTATGCTAATAAACAATAGAGATTTTACACTGTATCACGTGTCGGCGGTCATGCTAGATGGCAAAACAATAAAATCCATTTACTCTCGAGATTTAATTTTTTTCTCCTATATAAAACAATTGTATTGTTCCTGCCATCTAACACTAAGGCTTCTAAACTTTTTTTTATTCCCTACAATACAAATACAGAATTTATATTATTTCTGATTCAGGGGGAGGCTTAACGCAGGACAATGTTTGGAACATCCTTGGATAATGGTAAGAGTAAAATCACCACTTCGCTAGCCCAATGCGGGAAAAAAGTTTTTTTCTTTTTTTTTTTTTTTTTTTTTTTTTTTTCCTAATAACTATACATTGTGCGATGAATATCCAGTGCTACGAGGAAAGTAAACACATCACAGATATATTATAGCCCAGTGTCTTGCAATAGAAACTAACTCCCTTGCAATAATATATAACTTTGTTTCACACGGGCCCAGTATAATATTCTTCTTCTACTCCTACTCCTACTCCTACTCCTACTCCTACTTCTACTCCTACTTCTACTCCTACTCCTACTCCTACTCCTACTCCTACTCCTACTCCTACTCCTACTCCTACTCCTACTCCTACTCCTACTCCTACTCCTACTCCTACTCCTACTCCTACTCCTACTCCTACTCCTACTCCTACTCCTACTCCTACTCCTACTCCTACTCCTACTCCTACTCCTACTCCTACTCCTACTCCTACTCCTACTCCTACTCCTACTCCTACTTATACTAGTTTTAAATTGTGAATATTTATTTTCATAGACCGTTGGACTTCGTGGAAAAAAAGAAAGGGTGTCGACACTATCGCACGTTAGTATATGAAAGAAATGAAATGCTTTGTTTTGTTGTCTTTAAAATATTCTGTGATTTGTGTTTGTCAGTAGCAAAGTATTGATTCTTGTTACGTTGCTACTTGATTTTTTTTAAATACATTACATAGTTTTCAATTAATACACTAATATTTACACTTTTACCTGCAAGTAGCTTAAAGCTATTCTAGTTAGGTTAAAAGGAAAGACAAACATCTATAATTACAATAATTACAATAATTACAATATTATGGTGCAAATAAAAATCAAAAAAGGAAAAAAATAATATCTACAATTAATAGATATGATTAAGTGTTATTTATAATAAATATCGATACACATTTATAGTTTATAATATATAAAAGACAATTGGATAAAATAAAGAGTGAAAAATAAACACAAACGGAAGTTGAAGTCGTATCAAGAATTATGATTTAAACATCATTGGAATTTCAACATAATAACCATTTAAATCTAGACTCTTAAACAGTAATGACCTAATTTCTTTTTTAAAGCTATTTTTTGATAATTTCCTTATATGATCTGGGATTTGATTCCATAATCTTACACCCATTCTGGAGAAAAAATCTTTCTGAATGTTAAATGTACAGGATGTTTCAATTTCTGCTACAAAACCGTTTTGTATATCTAATAATGCCTCCTGTGACATCAAAATCTCTTGAATGGGCCTGAGTTACCTAAAATTCTTTTATTGGAAATGAACGGGGTTTTTTTACTGGGGCTTTCAAAGAAATGCCCGAGGTATAAATTGGGCTTTATTTGCGTTCTGTCACAAATCGCAGTTGCGTTCAAAGCGCATGCGCAAGTTCTATGCGCGTGCGTAGTATGCGCCACATAAGCACATGGTCGAGCAATTGCGGAATTTCTCAAGGTTTCGTCAGAAGGATGACAGTGTTCACGAAGAATTCTTTCGATTTTCTGCTATGAAGCCCGAGTTCACGCAGATATGCGTCTAGATTTTTTTTTTTTTTTTTTTTTTTTTTTTTTTTTTGTGCACCTTTGGTAACAAATCTCGAAATTCTTCTTATGTAAATGCTCAGTAAGTGCACGCGTGCACAATAGTAGGCAATTAAACAGGTTTTTAGTAATTACAACACATAAATAACAATCTTTATAGGCACTTTGCAGGGGGGGAAAAAGAACAGAAATAATTTCCATGTTTTGAAATTACCAGTGTCTTGTATGAAAAACGAAGCCAAGATACTGATGCTTTGCGATGCCACTGCTATTGTTTAATTTCAGCACTTGAACTAGAAGCATCAAAAACTGAAGAACACAATCAATAAATAGATAAATGTTTTTAAAAACCTCTAGATAACGTTTATACGTGCTTACGTGTGTTTAACTTGCTTCTAGCAGTCTTCTTACTTTAAGCTGACAAACAATCTTGTTTTTCTGTCATTTGTTTGGTGTATTTTTGCATGTGTATTGATTTTCAAGTTGTGCTATGGACTATACCTATTTACCTTCATTCCTTTATTCTCTTTTTTTTTTTGGTTTTAGACTACAAGTTTGAGTGACATCAGTAATTCTTTGCTCACCAATGGAGATCTGCACGAGAGTATTTCATCAGTCGAGTCATATTTACGATTGAACAGTACCAGCGATGATGGTAAGGACAGATCGTATGTTATCTTATTCTTTCGTTAACAAATCTATCAAAACGATCGAACTCAACAGTAATAAAGTAACATAATGTTACTTTTATATAAAATTGCTGTGATACATTGGGCTCACTTTGAACGATCACTCTTGTAAGCAACGATCTTTCATAAGTGAATATTAATTACTCAAACATTCCAATGCCTCAATATAAACACTGTTTCATAAACGACCATTCTCGTAAGCTAGCGACCACCATCAACATGTTTGATTTTAATTAAGGAATGGATCATAAGTAGCGTGCATCCATCGAGTTATGGATGCACGCGGGAGGTTGCTAAGCACGAAGAAAAGCGTAAGAGTTGCACGACGCGAAGCGGAGTGCAACTCTAGCTTTTTTGAGTGCTTAAGCAACCTCCCAAGTGCATCCATAACTCGATGGACGCACAGCTACTTATGATCTATTGCTTTTATAATATAGTCAAGTCAACAAACAAGAAATAAATACAAATTATAGACTGTATTTGTTGATCATGCCCTAAATTCTCCTTACGCACCTTGAGTGAATGAAAAGCACAAAGGCGCCAAAAACAGAAAAACAGTCGTTTTGAAAATGGCAGCTTTTTACACAGAAGATTGTTATGACTAAAATAATGGCAAAAATTTAGCTTACAAGTGAATCAAAGATGTCCAAAACTACGGAGAAAGTGATTTTCAACTGTAAGAAGTACATTTCAAATGTTGACATATCTTAGTACAGTAATGCCCGAGAAAATCAGTGAAAAACAAAGTGGCTGTCTTTGTTGTTGTTGACGATGTTCAAGTTTGTTATCGTACAATGACTTAGCAATGGAAATAATCTCGTACACGGATCAAAACTAACTGACTGAACTGGATTAATTTTCTCTGGGTAGTACGCTTTGTCGGCTTTCCCTCCCATGTAGAGCTTCAGAAAGTACTTCACTGCAGTTGTGAAGCTGCGAAGTAGATGGTGAGCAAGATATTTATAGTTAATTACTTTGGAAATACTTTTGTTGAATAAATACACGATAACAATATTTTTGTATTTATTTAATCATTGCTTAAAATCCTTTGAATGTAGACACCGACCGATTTGTGGTTTGCTTTGTCTTTTTGGAGTGATGCTCTGACACAATCTTGTCCAGCTCACTGTTTGAAAGTGATGCAAATCTTGACGTATTATTACTAGGCTGATCAAATGACAACTCTATACTAAATGTCGGAGATTGATGAGTATTTTCGCTAGTTTTTTTCAATCATTTTCAGTTATCTTTTCTAGATAAATTGTCAGCAAAGAGATACAAAAAGTTTTTTTTTTTCGCCGAAGCTAAAAAAGCTGACGTGAGCGTGCAACCCATGGGCAAATGGTTCATGCTTTTCAACCAATCAGATCGCGCAGATTTACTTGACTATATTATAAATTGTTTTATTGCTTTCCCTCTCTCTCGTAAACGAAACTTTAAGCTAATACTTGACTCCACACAAGAATACTGATGAAGAGTATTATTTTAGTTTTTGTTTCAGAGGAGGATGTAGAAAAGAAACACGCCGCAGATACTAGAGAACTTGAAGCCACGTTGCAAACATTCCTGTTGAAGCTAAGAGAGGTAGAAAGTGAAAGAGCTGAACTGGAAGAAAAGGTCAAAGCATCAGAAACTAAAACAGAAAGTTTGCAACAAAAACTAGACTCCCAACAAAGGGGATATACAGAAACGATTTCAAACCTACAAAAGGAAAATGAAAAGTACTTAAAGCAAGTGAAATCTAAGAACGAACTTTTGGTAAAAATTGGTGATCTTGAAACACTACGAAAAGAACTGGAAGAGAAGTTAGAAGAGAAGAACAGAAGTCATGAAAGCATGGAAGAAAAGTATGATAATATGAGGACCAAAATGGAACAGTATGACATGCTTGAAGAGAAAATGTACAGATACGAACGAGAGAAGAAAGAAAACCTACTGGCTAATAAAAGGCTCCAAGAAAAACTTGAAGAAAGTAAAGCTATCGAAAAAGATTTGAAAAACAAACAGCTAGAAAACGAGAACAAGAAATCACAGGAAATTTCAAAGATTATGAACAAAAAAGAAGAGATTGAGGAAAAGTACAATAAGCTAGTACAACAAAAAGAGAAACTAGTGTCTGAACTGACTGAAAAGCTCAAAGTTCTCGAGCAAAAAAAGAATGAATCAATTGAACAGAAAGAAATTTTGGAAAAAAAAGTGAAAGACCTCGAAAAAGAAAATAGAGCCGTGGAAGAGGATTTGAAAAGAAAAAGTATTTCAAGTTTGGAAAAGGAAAAGAAGAAGACTGCAGATATCTGTCAACTTAGGAAAGAAAAAGATGAGATAGATGAAAAATATACAAAGTTAAGACAGGAGAAAGAAAATTTAGTTTCTGAACTGAAGAAAAAGTTTGCGATTATGGAAAAAGATAAAAAGAACTCATTCAAACAAAATGAAATTTTAGAGAAAAAAGTAAAAGAACTCGAAAATGAACTTGAAAAAAGGACTCAAGAGTGTACCAAACTGAAGGAAGAAATGCAAAAATCAAGCAACGATGTAGAGAGGCTGAGCAAGATGTGCCTTTCTGCTAAGGAATTTGAAGCGAATATATCAGCATTAAAGGAAGAGAAATCTGAACTTGAAAAGGAGGGAAATAAGTTAAGAAAACAAAAGGAAGACGCTCAAAAGACCTGCGAAGAACTGGCATCAAAGTTGAGTAAATCGTATGGAGAGGTTGAGAAGCTGAAATCCTTGCGTGATCAGACTATGGAGTTAGGTAAGTCATTTGCGTTATGCTGGAACAAGGTCTGCCTAAACTCATAGACACTAACTTTCACTACTCTAACTTTGATCATCGATAAACATTTGCATTCCAAAACGAATTTTCTTGAAAACTGATTTAATAAATCATAGTAAAAATACTTAATCTTATTGTTTCATCTTTTACTTCTTTCTTTTATTGACCTTTTTGTTGTCCTTCATGTCTTTCCTTTCAGAAAAACTCAAAAACGAAAATCAAGAAACCAAGAAAAATCTCGATACAGCGGAAGAAAAATGCTTTCGACTTCAGAGTGAACTTCAATCTTGTGCAAACAAAGTATCTGATCTACAAAGAGAGCTTCGATCTGTACAGAATTCTGTCGAACTGAACAATGGCAACCCGTCTGACTCTAACATCGAAACACTCAAGACGACAATTCTTGACTTAGAAGCGACAATTTTGACCCACAAATCGACTATTGCAGTATCTAAAGGTGAGATCGATTTGCTGCAGGAAAAGCTTGCTGTAGAACACGAAGAAAAGGCTCAACTGATGGATGAATTAACCGACAAGAAAAGGGTAAGATTGCAAGACTTGCTTTTTAGAAGTTATTTAGTAATAGTAACGTAAGTTGATCATTGCAAAAAATTCTGCTTTCTTTGAACGTCAAACCTCGGATTGAATAATTTTGCTTCTCAAAACAGGTATTTTTTTAAATAAAAGAAGATAATTTGCGGGCATAAGGCAAATTAAGAGATTGAAATTCATGCTGAGATAGGACAGTGATACCTTTTAGACATTTATGCTTGCATTTAGTGGAGACGGACGAATTATTCCCATTGAAATAAAGAAAAAGACAAAAAGATGTCAAAAAAGCTTTTAATGAAAATTCATGCAAGAGTGTATCCACGGAGCTTCGGAAGGCTTGTACAGTTGTTTGGTACTAAAGCATGAAGCACTCGACCAGCACCAAGCACCATAAACATCAATATCAGTTTCGTTTACAATTCACTGCACTGTTAAATGTAATGGCCATTGACACCTTGGAGTACTGATAATCTGAACGATCAATTACACAACAGCAATGCCAGTTGGTCTTGTTCTGCACTAGTACTGCCGCAATAGGCCAATCAAGGCACTTCGTATGGCTATCTTTTAAAGTGCTTATAAGCCTTTGCACAATATTTTCAGAATTGATTCTTTAGATAGTGGATAGTTAATTGTGAAAATATTTCGTCATTTGAATGTCGGATCTTTGAGATACGAAGGTTTATATTCCCAATATGTTAATGACTATGACGTAACATAAGGGATCATTTAATATACAACACTGCACTCGTTCTGGAATACAGTATTTTAAAAGCATCCCCCTTTTACTCGTGACTCACGTAAAGGTTCTTACAAATTTGTTTTCAAAAAATGTCCAGCGTTCAATATCAAAAATTGCCACAAAATAACTCAAATCCCTTATTACGTCATAGTCATTAACATATTGGAAATATAAACCTTCGTAGCTCAAAGACCCGACATTCAAATGACGAATTATTTTCACAGTCAACTATTCACTATTTAAAGAATCAATCCTAAAAATATTGTGTAAAGGCTTATAAGCACTTTAAGGATTTAGCATAATTTTTAAGAGGATTTTCATTGCACGCACACCACTCATTTGTTAGTTATTATAATAATGACTGATTAATTGACAAATCTTTCCTCCCTTCCCTCCACTAAAAACGAGTAATACCATAACCTGACAATAAAACTAAAAAGGATACAAGCACCACAGATCAACCCTTGAATATTCCATTAATGTATTTACGACAATATCTCTTCCAAATAAAATTCATAAAACTGAAGTTGGTAAAACCTTTCAGGTACAATTTAGTATTTGTTTCACTTACGTTAATATGTAATGTGCAATTAAGTAGACCGCTATTTTTAATGGCACAAATTAATTCTGATTAAATGTAATTAAAATGCATTCACTTCAGTTTGCATTGTCACTTTAGCACAAGCATGTGCTATTGCACAAAACTTCTTGCAGCTTTGGCGACACTGTATTTATTTTGGGACATTTTTTATTACATGGGAAAGAGGGGCTGTTGCGACATGAAGAAGATTACTGAACTGATCTCCCCATGAGGCACTTATTTAGAATCCCCTCTAAAAAACGGTTGTTTTAAATGTTTATCTTATTTTTGTGTAAAGACCCCCCTCCATTTTTAACACCTGTCAATATGTAGCTGTCTGTTGCCCCCTAAATCCACCGACCCATCCCCCGGAGATCAATGATGACTGGTCCCTTTGATATTACTAATTAAAATTTATGGTTTACATATTTACTTTATTAATCATTAGGAATTACATTCCTTGTCTGCAAAACTAGCCAAGACAAAAGCAATCGAAAGCAAGACTGAAAAGAAACAGCAAGACACGGGCCCGGAAAAACTTGAAACTTTGAAACAAGAAACAAAACGCCTCTTAAAAGAAAAGGAAGAAATTGGCCTTCTTCTCAAGACACAAACTGTTCAAAAAGAAGCAGTAGACAAAGAACTTGCTCTGTTACGAGAAGAGAAGCAACAATTCGACAACAACAGTATTATAGCACTTCGTCAAGAAGTCCAGGAACTCCAGACTTTAACAAAGAAATTATCAAAACAAAAAGAGGAACTCAGCATAGGTATCACGCTGAGGGACAAGAAGATTAAATTGTACGAAAATGAGATAGAAGAGCTCCAGAAAAGAAAAACTCAAAGTGACGATACCGGAGCTGATAAAGTTGTCACCCAAAATGGAATTACAGAAAAATCAAATAAAGAAGTAGAGGAGCTGAGGGATCAACTTAGAAAGGCGAAGCAGAAATCAGCTGCCACTGAGGTTAGTACGAGGACAATGCAGGACAGCGAATAAACGTGCAAGAAAGGAGATAGGTGGAATGAATGTATGGACTTAAACTAAAAGTCTAAAAGGATAGGTCAAAAGGGTTTGAGTTTGAGAAAAGTGAGTGTACGAAAATAAACAGGCAGAAGCACACGGTGGAATAGGAAAACGTTAAATGCAAATTTTTTCTTAAACTGTTACTTTTACTTTAATTACGACCGATGGATTTGATTGTTCTTTAAAATAGGCAGAACTTCAACAACTTAAAAGTAGTTATCAAACAAAGCTTAAAGCTGAACAAGAAGAGATGGAAAACAAATGGACAAAACGATTAAGGTATATAACGATAAGGCAAAACCATGCAAATATTTACACGTGCATTGCTTCTTAGCTCATGGGCTGCTTTAGTTTTGTAAAGCGCATATAGGAAGTTGAGACTTGGATCCGGCTCTTTGGAAATGAGTTGCAAGGTTATAAAATAATTTCTGCTACGGCCGATAGAGTCACAGAGCTCAATTCTATATGATCCTATTACGTTTTTATAGGAAAGAGTGCTCTGAATTACAGACAGATCTTGCAAAGAGGTATGCACAAGAAAAGCGCTTGTGGCTCAAGAAGGAGAACGAACTTCAAAACATGGTATGTAGTCACTATCATGTTTGTCAAAACTATAAATAAAAGCTAGGCAGCAATTACTTCTTCAGATTTTCCCATCTTCTCTTTCAAACGTCAACGGATGTGAATGAAAAAAAAAGCTTCAGAATATATTTCTGGTCCTTTTGAAAAAATTAAAATGACGAATTAAAAACAATACCTGAATATTTGGGGCTGAATTGATGTTTTCGGTTATATATGCGTCATTAAATGCAAATATACCCCCTTTTTCCACCAAGATACGACAGATGAAGGTGCTTTTAGACAAGCGAACAAAAGAAGCTGCGGAAGAGAAGAAAAGATTAGAGAATAAATTACCAAAAGCGAAAGCTTTTCAGGAAAGCACGGCAAGTCTTGACTCTGGTTCAATATCGGATGACATAGTAGATGGAGGTTCATCGACCCCCTGCGAAGAGATAAAGAAAGAGGAGACCAGCTTTTCCAATAATAACGGTACGTAAAACTAAAGAAGTTGTTTATCTTGTTGTAGAAGTTGTTATAGTTGTTGACTTATAACTTATGCTATTGACGCCAGGTCCCCATTACAGTGCTGTGTACTGGGAAGGGGCCTAGAAGAGGATCATGGGAAGGACTAGTGTCGAACGCACCACTCCTTAACTTCAGTTTATTTGTAATAACAAAAGTCGAGAAGAGATTTATTTAGTAGATAATAAATGAGGCACACGCGGAGGGCGCGGCCCGACCTGCTTGCAATATTACAACGAATGCCCCCCCCCCCTGACTACGTCGCTGCTTCTTTCAGAAGATGTTCTTGCCCCTAAAGCTCGCACAAATAGTGGTCTTAAACGCTTTCAATATCCTTTTCAATTTTTTACATCCTGATCTAAAGCAAAGTTTGTCGAAGCGCAAATCGCATCTCTAATGTCTATGTTGTTTCTTCTCTTCACGAAGTCATCGAGCTTACAAAGCTTGTTGCGTCTGCTCAAACTTTTTGTCTACAATTATGCTCTTTGGGTATTTACAGGCTCTGTTTCAGTATTAAGTACCGATTGAAGCTTGAAATGAGTCCTCTGCGGGCTAGATGGTTCAAATCCTTCGCTATCCTTTTTCGTAACAGCAATAATAAATTCGCTGATAAGGTCATTTAATTCTTTTGGTGGAATTTCTTTGACTTTTCTTGCTTCATTCTTCTCTCTTAGGAACTAAGTCAATAAACCAACATCTCTTGTTCGTGTTTTGGCGAGAAATTTGGGGGGGGGGGGGGGTCATCAATGAATCTCTCTATAGGTTTGTCCAAAGCAGCACATCTTCTAGATTTCTCAGCCACTTTGCTAATATATTTTGAGGTGAAAATAAAGGAAAAACCTAAACCAGGTCAACCAGTAAGGATGATTTTTTTTTTTTTGCCGTTAATTGACAGCGACAGTGCTCTACAAAGCTGCTGAAAACACAATACGTCTTGACAGCTCCTTGTGATTGAACGAAATGATTTTTTCACATGTGAAATAATCGTTTTGCCATTCTGATTGGCAAAGAAAATTTGGAAAATGGGTTTACAAACAGGAAGTTACAAATTATAAATCTCAGTATGTATGAAATAAAACGCAATTTATTGTCACTAAGAGAACAGCAACCTAAAATCTGATGTCAATTTGTTCAATTGATGATAAAAATAGCCAATCAGCGCGCAAGACTAAGTAAAAACGAGTTTCCAGTTTGTGGTCGTTTTTTGTTTGTTTTGTGAGAGAAAATGGTAGCCAATCAGAATCGAGAACATTTGCAAAACTGAGATGTAACTTTTCCTCTTGGAATCGGATTTCCAGGAAACCAATTTTAAAAAAAGGACTTTCCTAATACGACGTTGTTAACGATAACACAATAATGAGTTAGTTTTATATTTTATTGCAATGGTGGACAGGCTTTTATTTTTCGCTCGTCAATTTTCACAGGCTTCATAAATGATACCTCAGTTTTGTAGTGACGTCATATCAACGTTACCATTTCAGATCAGCTGGATGCTGTTCACAGACTTAAGTCTTAGGAATATATTTTATTTGCTTCTGATATAAAAATGATTCAGAAATACCGAAATTCAAATTGACATTGAGAAATGATTCCCTCCACAATCTGATCCATCAACATATCAGAGGTATTTTTGAAAAACACAAGAAAACATGAGCAAACAGGGTAGAGCGCGTGCAGAAAAACAAACAAGGCAAATGTGATTCTAAGAATATTATCAAAGATTCTAAAATAGAATCAAAGAGTGCTCATGATGGGGCGCGAAGATTTTTTCTTTTAGTTCATTTTCTCTTTGCTGGGGGCATTGAATAGTAATTACTTTATTTTCAAGACTAACTTGAATGGTTCGCCATTTACTGAAGGGGAACGATATTTATTTATTTATTGTAAAAATTAATTTTTACAATAAGTTACAAATTTCTCGCGCGCTGATTGGTTATTTTTTATTATCAACAAGAGGACAGACAGATAAAGCTGACGTCAACGAGCGCGCGCTCTTTACGTTGGTTGTTTTGATCACTAAAAATGAGAAGTTATCATCGTTTTTGTCGTTGTAAAAAACAACATCAGTTTTTAATGTGCCTTTCCTCTTATTGACAATAGATTTCGTCATCACATTGTCAAAGTAGTATGCAGATCCACACTACTTTGACAATGTGATGACGCAGTTTATCGTGAATAAGAGGACAGACGCTTAAAAAACTGACGTCTATTTGTTACACGTAGAAAAATATCACGCCCGATATTTAGTTATGCATTTTTTCTAATTTCTAATTTGAATTGTTCAGATGCCTTAAACGACCGAGATCTTCGTCGAGTGGCATATAAACTAACTAACGACGAGTGGTCTCAGCTGGGGACATTCTTAGGTGTGGCTGATACAGATCTTCACAAGATGATGGGCCTTAATATGGGACCTCAGGAGAAAGCCTTCCGTTTATTGGGCATATGGAGGACGCAAAGTACCTTAGGAAAGAACCAATTGGTTTCACAGCTTGCAGTGGCTCTTGAGGAAATCAACCGAAAAGACCTTGCTCAGTTTGTGGTGGAGCAAATGATGTCAGGAAAGCCAAGAAAAAAGTTTTTTGGGTGGTAAAAATTTAGGTGTTATGATGTATACTTAAAGATGAGTATTATAAGAACTAAAAGCCTGTGGCATTATTAGCACATAAATATCTATTTTCGCGTGGGCGATAATGGAACTGAAAAGGGCAGGGATACATTACAAGAGCGTATAGCCACGTGATCGTAATTTGTTTCTTGCCAGTTTTGGATCCAGAATGATACGTCTGTCAATCACACCGCCTTGATTCGTTTTCTTGGATCTTATTCCGCGCAATTTCAAGAAAATAAAAAGATAGTTATTGCAAATGGCTGTTTTGTTGGTGAAAATGATATTTAATCAATTTCCGTAGTATGTCCTCTTATTTAACACCATTTTCGTCACCTAGACGTCAAATGTTGTGGACTCAAAGAAAAGAAAGGGAAAAAAGTTTGCTTGTTTTTATTGCGTTATTTAATATAAGTTGAGCTGTTGTATGGGAAAATCACCAATAAAATATAAATCCAATCCAACTTTGTCAGCAAAATTTCTTATTGGTATATTTGGTAACGCACTAGACTATCACGCCATGGGTCCCAGGTTCGAGACATGGCAAGTCCAAGGTAAAAAGAAAAGAAAAAGGTAACTACGTAAGTAGATATTAGATAGAAGTATAAAAAGTAAGTAATGGAGAGGATAGAGTTACAAAATAGCTAGAAGAATTTTTCATCCACTTTCCACCTTTTTGCTTCATTTTTCTAACTCTCTCCCCCTCAAAATATTTTTTCCTGCATGATAAATTACTAACTTATTAGAAAAGTTATCCCAAAAACTCGTGCTTCGTGTTTCAATAGGGTTTTCAAACCGGCACTGGAAAACAATAAAAGCACTCAGCCTACGGCATCGTTCTTTCAAATGTTTTCTCGTGTTTGGAAACCCTAATGAAACACTCTCACTCGTTTTTGAAATATTACTAGAAAAATTGCTACCTAGCTAGACGGGTGCGGACGCTTGGGGGTTGGATATTTCATCGGAAACTCGCAAAACTAAATCCACCTCGGGACATGGTTTAAGTTTAACTTCAACTCCAAAATGATGTTTTTCTTATCCATTATTTCGACATTCATAACATCTGGACGATGACTGGGTCTCAAATCTTGTACTGGGCGCAATGCCTGTCTGCTACACTGTGTTAAAGACCCAGACATTTGTGGGACCTATTCATTAGTTCTCGCGCATGCGTTCATCACATCGGGACTTTTTCTAACGATTTGTGATGTAATAAGTTATCGACATTTCCGAGTTGACGCCTATGGCGTCGGGACTTCAAAAAATCTCCCTTGTCTTTCGGCGACATCTAATAGCTACCAATCTCAGGTCATGCTATTGCTTATAACAATTGTTTGGTATTTCAAGGTTAGTTGGGTTTTGGTATGCGTTTGGTATACTTGCGATATTCAGAATGCTTCAGTTAATGTCCTTGGAATGCTCACGTTTCTAAATTTGTGCGTTCCTCAATTACCCCTGACAAATGTGAACATTTCAGTTGGTTGCTAAAATGGCTAACACTAGGTCCCTAATCTAGAAACACGTCTTGAAAAATTTTAATAGTCTAGTCATACGATTTATTAAAAAAAAACCCTCATGAATAATCGATTAATGAGCTTTTGAACTAATTGGAACAACCATACACGTCACGTGCATGAACCTTTAAACCCCCTAAAGTCCACTTCATTGTGATTCATTATACTTCTGGAAACTATAAAGTCTCATCATTATTAGTATTCTTCATGTGATATAATATATAATGATGACGACTTTATCAGAGATAGTTTAGATGAAGACGATTTAAGGTCAGTTTCTAAGATCATCGATGACAACAATATATTGCCGACTAGTGTGCCCCTGTCTTGAGTCGGGCATGTTGTTTTTAACTTGTGGCAGCCTTTTGTGCACTCACTGCACATGGCAGTGACGTACAAACCTCACTGCGCGTGACATTGCTGTATAAAAGTCCATGTTTGCGAAGTATATGGTCGCTCTAATTCAACCAAAGGTATGGGAATTATACGTTTTTGAAGCACTTCAATAAATAAACTCGCATATTGTGTTTTGTCGGGTCTAAAACACTCCTGCTCGTTTATTTAACAGTAATTGATGAACGGTATGAACTAATTGCAATAACCCCAGTGAAGAGAATTATCAATGTAATCATACTGATATGAGCACCATGGAGTACCCCAAAATGAGCCTTCGTTTGTACATGCGTAGTAATCAACTCCTTTAAAATTATAAGGTATAAAGCACGCCTTGCCATTTTTGTCTTTTATCGCGCCATCTAAAAACGGGAAAAGACATGTTAGGTGAACTGACGATAAAGTATTAATGTAGGGTTGGAATATTTTTTTTTTTTTTTTTAATAAGGGCATAGGTAAGAAAAAATATCCGTTCGTAGGCAAAGAAGGTTTACAAAAATCATTTCATGTGGCGACCACCTACGAGTCGACATTAACAAAGGAGCGCATGATAAATACTATGAGGGGAATAGGCGACTTGCACTAAGAGGTCACGTGATCAAATCGGCCATTGTGGCTGGCATTCTACAGGATTTTATCTATGCGAGAATTTTAAAAAAGATGGCGGATTTTTTTTTTTTTTTTTTTTTTTTTTTTGAGATAAAAGGTAAGAAAGCGCACTGAATAACGATAAAAATCCCCTTTTCGTAGGTCTTCACATTGAAGCGCAAGAAATACCATATTTTTTCTCGTCTAGGCGACTATATACCTACTAAGAATATATTATTTGCAAGTAGAAAAGGGGATTCAATCCAATCGGTCACGTGAGTTATCAAAATCACGATTTTTTTTTCGCGGTGTTCACAGTTCATCGATTTCGGTAGTAACTCAAATTTTACAGTATTTTGCAATAAAAGTATACACTTTGAAGCTGAATAAGCTTAGCTTTCGAAAACGTATTTAAATTTGCAACATACACAAAACAGATACTGGCTTCATAATAATCATAATAATAAACATTACCATCATCATCATCATCATCATCACCATCATCATCATCATCATCATCACCACCACCACCACCATCATCATCATCATCATCATCATCATCATCATCATCATCATCATTTGCAGAAACTGTAACTTGGATTTTCTCAGCAAAACCTGACTAAATCTTCAAAATTTCAATGCAAAATGAAATTATGCGGTACGTAATCAAAACAACAAATTCTACGATATTGGTTCGAATATAGATAAAACGGGAATTATGAATAAATAATATATAAAATAAATACCATAGATTGGTCCGAAATATATTATATAGAGAATTCAGTTAAATTTTGAAAATCAGTTATACAAACTCTCTTTGAATTACATGTATTTAAAACCAAAATAGCTCAAAATATCTTTGAATATAGTTGGTTGTGAACGAGCAAACTTCGGGCGTTTGCTTCAAAGAAACGTATATTTAGAAAGCTGTTGACCAAAATTGAAACCAAAGTACTTTCTCAGGAAGAAATAGGCTTTCCAAAGATGTTTTTGGAGCCAAGTTTGACCGGATTTCTCGGTCCAAGTGGCTAAATTGGAGGTTTTCATTCAAATTCGAGATTTTCAGAGGTGTAAAAGAATCATCGAAATGGTTTGTACCTGATCAAAAGACGAATAACAGAGTTAAACAACACTTGATTTACAAGGTAAGAGGTAGACATTTTTAATTCACTCGTTGATTCCATCTTACAATGAATTATATAGAGTAGGTTCTTCATTTAACGGTAGTTGTCCAGATTGTCGAATCATCAATTTAGTGAACTAATTGAAAAAATAGATAGCATGATCCATAAAGCGTCTCTAAATCCCATCATGCATAGACATTTTGAAAATCACCCGTAGTAGAATTGATAATATTTATTACAATTTCAGATTGACTTAATGACTTTAGTTCTTTAAGATCGTTATCAGAAGCTGGAAGCAGCTTGCGTCAGGAATCTAGATGGAGCTCACATACCTATCCTCTGTAATACATTCGAGATCGTGCCGCTGTAAGTTGTGCTAGAACTGCGTACTGCAACCATTACTCCTCAAGTCCTCAATCAGTTTTGCCTCATAGATATATAATATTAGATGAAGCGCAATAAAGCAGCAAATCCGGATGTTTGAGATTCCAAAGAGACATTATCTTTAGAATGTAAAGATATTTGAGATAAATTTGATTATTTGTTTGTGTTTCAAAACAGACAAATCTAAATTGATTTTCGTAAACGGTTATTTAGCTTTCATAAAATGTATACTTTTATATTATTAACATTGAAAAGACGGTGCAAAATTTAGCTTCGTCAAAATAGCCTTCACCACTTACCATAGTTTGGCGTCCTTAGCATCATTTGTATTGTTTTCATATTCTCGAAGGTGTTTTTCCACGACTTCCAAACTACGCCTTGCTGGTTAACAACGTTACCAAGATAAGCGCCATTAGGACTTGCACCATTCTCAATACAACTCTTGTACCAAAAACCTCCTTTGTGTTCTGTGGCACAATTCCCTGCACTGTCGTCGTTATCGCTATCAGATGTGCTGAAGAGTGCATTATTATGGGCAGACATTGCATTACCGTCGTCTCCTTTATAAAGCCCCTTAAGAGTCAGTAGGTATTTGCTGTTCTCGTTACCTACAGTGACCACACTGTACTCGGCATGTACCATATTGCCTGCCCAATCGTAGACTCGAATTCGCAACGTTAAAAAGGTGCTTTTCGTCAAACGGTGAAGATAATCGTTCCCCAACCAAAATTCGCCATTCAGGTCCCCAAAACCAGTTTTATAATCAGCCCAACCGCGTTCAAAGCTGATGGAGCCATCTAATCGCTTTTGGAAGACTGTCCACCCTCCTCCATCAGTAGTCATGTCGCATGAGACGTTGAAGGACTTTTGCGATCCGGGTTGGATGGTGTATACACCGTTAGGTAATGAAGGGTTTGCTTTGTGGAATACCGAACAGTCACGAAATGCTTAAAAAGAAAGCAAATTGTGTGAATATAAGAAGTCAATTGGCTATAAAAGAGACTAAGTATAAAATATTATTGTGAGCATTACTGCTTAATTTTGTTTCATACATATATTAAAGAAAAACTATTAAGATCCAACCCACTAAAGTAATAATATCTTTTATGGTAATATCTTGCTATGTTTTGCTACGTTTCGCTACTGCCTAACCTAAGTAAAGTCATGGAACGTTGTGTCTACAACAGAATCTACGACAACGTGATACATCTGATTACCACTACAAAGCATGGGTTTCTAACATCTCGCTAGTGTGTCACACAGCTGCTTTCTGTCCTTCATTCTATTGGACAATGCCTTGACAAGAATATCAAAGTTGATGTCCTTGACCACGAGATTCTCCTTGCAAAACTAAGACCCCATGACATAGCGGGACTGCTCTTGAATTGGTTTGAAGGCTATCTGAGTTGCCCTTTTCAGAGGGTCGTATTCGATGGTGCAATATCTTCATGGGATCCAGTCACTTCCGGTGTACCTCAAGGCAGCATCGGGGGTCCTTTGAATCCCCATACATTTCCTTATAACAGGACACCACAGAAACCAAGCTTGGGCTACCTGTGGTTTACCTCAGCCGGCATTTTTGAGCTTCGAAACCAGGCCATATTTGAGTTAAAAGTGTTGGTATTCCTGTGTTATTAGAGTGAATTTCGCGCCAATATTTATATTTTCAAAAATAATAACTCTCAAAAAATGTCTGATAGTCTCTCTTTTTATATGAAACAGTCATATAACTGGAAATTGAAGTTCAACTCTGAAACACATAAAAAAGTTGTTTTGCATATTTAAATGATCCACAAATATCAGAGATATTTGAAGTGGCTTTCACAGTGTTTATACCATACAAAGCTATACAGATATGAACGTCCGCTGAACGAATAAATCATAATAATAATAAAATGTATAATAACGTTAATAAAGAGATTATGAATATAAAATAACAAGTATATGTATAATATATGTATTATTTAATATATGCATTATTATCAGCAGTAAACACGTTTGAATGCTAATTAGGTAAGCTAGATAGGGCGTAATTTCGTAACCTACCAGCATGACAGGATTAATAATATATACAATCACTTAAAACCAATTATTAATGTTCTTAAGATGCAGTTTAAATACTTGGAATGTTTGAAATGTCCTTAAGATGTGATTAATTTGAATGTTCTTGCAATGTTCACTGTGCAGCTTAATACCGCTTTCTGCATTCTGAGTAATACATCTTTGTATCTTGCTCCAAAGATATTCTTCATCTCAGGCTCCATCTCTTTAGACCATCCTCCAAGAGCGTCCAAAATGAGGTTCACTTGCAAGATCGTGTATCCTGGGTGTTGTTTTGTGAGCTCAAGTCTAAGTGCTCCATACTTCTTCGTCTTCTCTTTGTCTTTCTTTTCTCGGTTGTTAACCCACGGACAGCTCATTTCCACCATGAGTACTTTCTTGTTATTGTGGTCGATGAAACGCGCGTCCACACGGTTAGATCGTACATACATGTGGTCAGCAGTTGATTTGTAGAGTGGTTTGGGTTTGACATCAGAAAACCATGGGGTGTACTATCAGCCAGTTTGAGATCTCTTAGCATCTCAAAGAAAAACACTTTCAAAGCAGCGTTGTGTCTATCCAGGTACTTGGACTGTGCAAGAGACGGACATCCAGCCAGTACATGTGCCAGACATTCGGAACCCTCGCCGCACATTCTGCATGTGACATTATTCTTGTCTGTTGTTCCCGTCTTGTAGGCGGAGTAGACTCTCATTGGGGTTAGCTGTTCGTACAATTCCATAATGCCTGCAACACAATGGGTAGGAGCGCTTACCCACTTGTTAAGCCATGCAAAGCAGCCTTCATGACTTAATTGATCATCCTGCCATCTTGCTTTCAGTAGACTTCCTTGCCAATGTTGATCTTCAACCTTCCCCACGAGTTTTTCATTTACAGCTTTCTTAAGGTGTTTCTTAATGTGCATTCCCTTGATCTGTATCTCCGGTTCTTCTAATGGGCTATGGCTTATTATTATTATTATTATTATTATTATTATTATTATTATTATTAGCCTATATTCTTTTTGTAAACAGCGCAGATGAACATTTTATGCTAATTAGCGCTTTGTAAGTATAATTGTTATTATTATTATCAAAAATGACGAAAGGCTGGATAAAATTTAGGAAAGGCTGTTTTACAAATGGGATACCAGAGACAGACTAATCGATTAAAATAAGATGATTTAAATGTATTAGACTTGCAGAAAGGGACTTCGAGAACAAGGCTGGGTTTTTGATTCACGCGAGTTCGCCGTTACAAATTTAACAAAATTATGAACATTTAAGATGATCAGTTCCATATAAATTCCTTATAAAAAAATACTGTCCTTCATTTCCCGGTCGTAGCAAAGAGGAAGTCTAAGTCGAGTGCCAGTAATTAATCTTTCTTTGTATGGCACCTCGCCAACCTTGGTCCTGAGAAACCATCTTGCGGCTCTTCTTTGGATTCTTTCTGTTTTGAGTTTAAGTTGTCTTGGAGACCACACTTTGGTTGCAAAATTCAGTTGTGATTTCAGACGTGCCAAGTAAAGTGTTCTTCTGGTTCTAGTGTATGTTAGTTGTGGATACGTTCTCTTTAGTAAACCAAGCAGCTTGTTGGCTTTAGCTGTAATGGTGTGAATATGAGTGTCTCAGGAGAGGTTGCTTGAGACGAGGACTCCTAGATCTTTTTCCTCTTGAGTTCAAAGAAGTTCTTCTGTCCCAAGATAGAAGCATAAGATGTTGGACTTTTCTTGTGTGTAACCGTCAAGGTCTTACATTTGAAACACGTTGAAACACGTTATATTAATTAAACGAAATGGTGCTTTCTTGTTCGAGATATTTGAAATTTTACGTATATTTTGGCGATTAAAATGCTGTAATATTGATGGCTGTTTGACCGAACAGAAAGAAGAAGGAATTGCTTTTCAAGAGGGTAAATGAAACCATTGATATCTAAATAATCGATCCTGAACACCAGGTTTTGACTTTGTCCTTTGTGCAGAGCAATTTTATATTTTTATTACGGAGAATCATAAAGGCAATGACAAGGAATGTATGGAATTCATTCACAAGAAACCTTTTATAATCTATAACCTGTTTGACCGAAGGAAAACATAGACTTTTGGACTTTTTTTTTCTCCAAGTTGTTAGTGAAGAAACACTAAGTATTTGTAAAACACTAGACAAATAAAACTATAAGTACATTAAATTTTATCCAGTTTTGAAATAATCCTTCCATACAAATCTCTCTTTTGGACGGCCATTTTTAAAGGGACAGAAGCAGTATGAATAATTAGATTGTCCGCCATTTTGTCCCTGATTTCTGGTATTGGTACAATTTTCGTTTAGGTTCATTTATCAGGAAATTGCAGCTATTTTGAGCATCCTTTAAGAGTTTTAGGTCCTGTGTTACTTTAGTTCTCCTCCATTTCTTTTCTGCTTTACGTCTCATTATTTTTGCAAGTTTGATCTCACAGGAATACCAAGGCACAGGATGACGGATGGCCATAGTCATTTCTTTCAAAGGGGCATGAACATCCAGAATAGCAGAGAGACTAGAATTATATGAAGTAGCAAGTTTGTTTACGTCCGGCGCAATTCATAGAAGTTTTGATTGTAATTTCGATGTGATTTTCGAACGTGATTTGTTACGCTCCATTTGCTTTTGATAACGGCGTAATTCATAACATTTTTGATGGAGAATTCGACGTGTTTTTCGAGCGTGGTTCAATATGACTCATTGGCTTTTCATAACGGCGTAATTCATAGAGGACTCGATGAGGATTTTGACGTGATTTCCGAGCGTGGTTTATTACGATCCATTGACTTTTGAAACGGTGCAATGCATAATATGCATAATGCATCTTCAAAGCGCAAATAATGATCCACAATAGAATAAATAGTGAGATATGGGGAAAATGCGAGACCTCGGTTGAGGGAGCAGATGGCTACGTAATTTGTCAAACTGTAAGGGAGGGAGGGTGGTTCCCTGTCTGTTCATTTAAAATAAGTCAATGATGTTACCATTCTGATATAGTACACCTTCTCGTGCGACCGTTGACTTCACCATTTATGCAACTGTGCATGTGTCAGTCTGCCTACTTCCATACTATTTGTTTCGCATGGTTACGCATGGAATAGAGGATTTAACAGTGATTTTGACGTGAGATCACGAATGGTCACGAACGGATGATATATACGACTCAACATATGAATCATGAGGACCCCAGGCAGGGGATCATTGGATTAACTACAACAGGGTGACCATAATAATTTAACATAGAGGAACACAAAAGCCTTTTACACCCCCCCCCCCCCCCCCCCCATGAGCTAATAAATGAAAGCAACCTTAGTAAAATCGGAACTGTTAATGAAAAATAATGTCATGTTCGTAGCATTTGGTACCATAACTAGATCGAAGTAATTGATGTGTTTTTTTACCAGCTATATTGCGAATTTTTAATCATTACCTTTTTCGCACTGTGAGCCCGTAAAGCCAAAGACACAGTTACAGCTAAAAGTACTGGATGACGTTACCGAACACGTTGCTCCGTTCTTACATGGCATACTGGTACAAGGTGTAACAACTGGAAAAATAAGAGAATTGGATTTTTGGGATGTTACCAAAGCAAATAGATAAATGTTAGACGTTCTTTTTCAGGCGGGATTCATTAAAAAAATTGATATTTCTAAATAAAAATATAATTAAAAAAACCTTACTGTAAACCTACTTGGTGAGTTTGAATGAATGTCCATTGAATTTCAACAAAGTATTGCAATATAAAAAACATGCATTCTTGTATTTACCATTGATATTTGTGTTTGTTTTGAAACTGTAACGAGGTTAGCCCTCAGTAATTGGACGGTGCATTAAAGAAATACAGCGGTTTTTTACGGATACCGAAACATAGATTATCAAAGGGCTTATAATGAGAGAAAAGTCGATCGTTTTTCTGACGTGAATTACCTTCATCACACCGGGATCCCGTGAAGCCAGGTTTACAATTACAGCTAAAGTTACTTGGTGATGTCACAACACAAGTTGCACCGTTAAAGCACGGCATACTCGTGCATGGTGTAATTACTAGTAGAAAATAAAAACAAAATATTAGTATATAAGCAAATATTCGTACCTCCCAACAGACTATGGTCAGTAACACATATTTCTCAAATTTGGAAGAATTCAGAAATTATTATTTTTTAGATATTAAAAAAGAGAGAAAGAGAGAGAGAGAAGCAGCTACTGACATGCGATCCATGGAAAACAAATTGGCATTATATCATCATTGAGTCAGTTTCTTTTGCCTCACTGGCAGTCCTTACTTTTAATATTGACCCAACTTAATTAAACAAATGAATGTCCAGGTTGACTTCTAGTTATAAACCTTCCGAGGAGGCTTTGCCTTTCCTTGTCACGAGCAAATTGTCTTTATCAGTTTGGATATGTTTCGATCCATCTCTACTAAAAAAATCAGTGTTGTCTCTGAATGAAGTCTGTACATGTATACAAGAGACCATGAAGGACAGAGAGGGACTCTCGCGCTGTTCTTGGGATATCAGAATTCCCGAAAAGTTAATTTTAGATCGTGCGTACTCCTTAGGAATACTCTTCCACTTGCGTTGCAGGGTCGTTTGAAGCAATTTGCCGGTCAATGTTAAAGTGAAAACTCGAAGCTTGTAACTGAAAACTTAGTGTAAGGCTTCCAATATAAAATCCTTTTCCTTTACCGTTTTCATTAAGCTTGTAGGAAAGGCGCTTGTCGTTTTCATTCATGTCGAATTCAAACTCTTGAAAGTCGCTAAAAACTTTCATTCCTTACTTCTCAGACAATGAAAAACTTTTTGATTGCGCTAGGTCTGTGGTCCAACTATTAAAAAATAGAGAAAGTTCTCCTTCGATTTAGTACACAATTTTTTTATCTTGTTTTTCGAAAAGTTTGGTGAGTTAAGAAAGCTTTAAAAAAATCTACCATTGGTTAACTTGCAACTATGGGAGAATTGAAAAGTTAATATTCTTATAATTATAGAATCCTTTTATAAAAAAAGGCTATAAAGTTGCACTTGTTTACTCACGGCCAAAGAATTATTATTTACAGCGGTTTTACGCTGTTACATCATGCATGCAATACATTCATGTTAACGTCGCTTTGACTATACATTTCTTTTTCTTGTTTTATAGTACACTCAACAAAATTACTCGACTCTGATTGGTCGAGAGGAGTACAATTATAGCGTTAGTTGTACTCCGTAGAAGTACCGAATTAAGTCGCTATGGCAACACGGCCAAAACAATGTCAAAACAATTATTTTCTATCATTTTGTACTTAAAAAACATATAAATAAAATTTTAAAGCCGTAAGAAATAATCTTTTTTATGCATTTCAGTTGCGCGATGGACTGAAAATTGGCCGCCAAATAGACAAAGATGAACGGCGTCGCTTCGCATTTCTTACTGAAATTTTGTTGAGTGAACTATAAACAAAAAATCGCATGATCTTCTCGTACAATTTGGAATTAATAGACACTCTTAATGTTTGAAAATTGTACTCGAGATCGTGCGATTTCCTATACAAATTATCTGAAGTTCGTTTGATGTTTTAAGCGCGTTATGGAGAAAAGAATGATAGAAATAGACCTTTCATGTTTTAAATCTTTGATACTTTTTCGAATGATGGAAACTCCTTTGGAAGCTCACACTGTCTATTAACTGAAGAGTTAGAACCAGTTGCTACCAATGAAGAAGTTTATCATTTATCAAGGGAAATTCACGGTAGCAAAGAGTCATTTATTTTATTTGTCTAATGTCCTCAAACTATAGAAAGCATAGCGTTAGGAAGGTAATCGTATGGTAATTTTGTACCAACCATACATCATAGCCATTTGAACATTGCAATAAATACACCCCTGTTTAATAGTCACTAAAATGTTAACGCACTGAGCAAAACTTTCCTATAACTGCTTTATATAATTCTTATCCATGCTGCTGTACTTTGTATATTTGATCGAGTCGTAAACCTTTCAAACACCTCACTTGCTTCAAATACCAGTAAATTAGGCTACGAATCCCCATAAAAACTGAAAATCGAATATTTAGGTAATGAACTTCCTCGTAGAAGCTGTTAAAACCAAGACTACTAAAAAAACAAGAAACGAAAGAAAAATAAAACGTTTTCTTCCTTTGACGTCACTAGCCTATTCTCCCCTGTCGCTCGAGCACTCGACGAAGTAGAAGGAAGTGTCAGAATCAAAATAACAATATTTCTAAATGTTTTATGTTTCGATGTAAAAACGTATTTTCCCCTTTTATTTATAATATAGAGCATTCTTAAACATAATAGTGTTAGTGGCTCTATGCTTTACCTTGATCACACAGGGACCCCATGAAGCCAGGTGTACATGTACAGCTGAAGTTACTTGATGATGTCACTGTGCAAGCTGCTCCGTTGAGACACGGCTCGCTGGTACATGGAGTGACCACTAGAAATATAAAAATATATTCAAAATATCAGAAACCAGCCTGCTGCTCATGCTCATAGTTCATTGTGCTGTAATACTTTTTTATCAGTTTTTCAAAGGGAATGAGCACCACCTCAGCTCCCTAAGTAATGAAAGCAACCAACCTGCATTTTTTTGGTGAGCGTATGTAATTTCTACATGTATTACGATTCACTCAACGCCTCAGGCCAAAAGATACTTCTTGTAAAAATGTCCACTGATAATACAAATTTTCCTTGACTTTAAAAACCTTTTTCTCCCTTAATTTTAATCCTTATTCCAGACTTCTGGATTTTTACCTTACATTCCTTAAATCACATTTTACACTTGATTTAAATAAACCATGACATTGTAGGTTCTTCTTGTTATATTATTTTTAAAATAAGTGTAACTTAACTTATATGTAAATCAAACCTGCTTACCCAGTTTAATCTTCATTTGTGCTTTTTTCAGCGATCTATACTCAAGACTTAAAGAGTACCACGTCACACCTTTTGTATCGACATTATCTCCTAAATACCTCCCATTAAGGTTGGACGCAGAGCAGTTCCTAAACCACCATCCGGCAACATTTGTATTGGCACAACTGCTGGCAGCGAGATCATTATCCATGTCACGTGTACTGAATTTCATCCCATTAGACACAACATTCTGATTGGCTCCATCCGACAAAGAATCTCCAGCGGTACCTTGGTAACCACTCACATTCAAACGGTAAGACTCGCTCTCTTTGGCTACAAGAAATGACGAGTAATTAGCAAAATATTTGCTTCCGTCCCAGGCTTCTAGCTCAACTCGCAAAGTATTTTGACCGAGTGATGTAAGACGATGGATTTTCTCGTTTCCCAACCAGTACTCTCCATTCGGATTACCAAAACCGGTTTTGTAATCTTGCCAGCCGAGGAAAAAGTCTGTGGAGCCATCGGTTCTTCTCTGGATGACCGTCCACCCGTCGTTATTGCTCGTCATATCACAATAGACTCGGAATGGGCTTTGACTGTCTGGTTTAATGGTGTAAACTCCATCACTGGTGTATCCTGCAGAGTACAGCGCTAGGCAGTCCCTCTTTACTGCACTCGTCATCAAGAAAGAAATACAGAATTAATGCTAAACATTCATATAAAATTCCGAGGGTAAGGCAAAATGAAAAGGGGTTAGCACTTTGATTATATACCTATGTCACAAAGTGAGCCTGTAACACCAAGAGAGCACGTGCACTGGAAGGTAGTAGGCGTAGTTACTGTACATGTACCTCGATTCTTACAAGGACTGCTTGAGCATGGACTGCCAACTGTATATAAGAACCAAGCAAACAAGGTTATTAGTAATGTGGGTGCTAGAGATTATTATATTATTACAGGAACCCCGGAGCTAAGGGACCCAATAACTTTGCCGCCATTTATAATTTGTACTTTATTTTCTTTTCGAAATACTAAAATGTCCGTCTCGGTTTATCTCGGTGATTTACTTCCATGATCGTTGAAGTGTGACCCGCGAAGTGCCATAGTTAGTCTTCTGCCGACTAACACATTCTAATGACCGTCAATCAACAAAACCGAAATTTTAAAAAACCATCCTAAGGAGATTTTAGACTGAATTAGAGATTTTAACCCTCTAATCCTGTAAAATCTTTTTAGGATTAAAATTCAGTCTAAAATCTCTCTCAAGATTTTTTATTTCATTCTTTGATTGACAGTCGTCAAAATACTATAGTCAGCAAACGAGACATTGAACTTTGCGGGTCGCACTTCAACGATAAGGGTAGTAATCGTACAATATATTTTAATATATTTTAATATATTTAGAAATAAACAAATGTCAATTGGGAACGTCAGTTGAACAAGCAAAGATACTGTAGCAGTTCAAAACTGAGTTCAACAGGGTGATTCATCGACGGTTCGCCCTGGCTCTTAGTTGACTAAGTCAACATTAGAGAAGCATACTGCACTGCACTGTACTCCACTTTACTGTATTTTAAAAACTAACCACGCCCTATTTCTATTGTTTGATGTCGAGTTTAAATTTCGATGGAAAACCTGTTCCAGGTTTTGAATTCAGCATTGATACTAACAGGGGAGAGCGGGGCTGAATTCAAAACCCAGGACAGGTTTCCCATTGAAATTAAAAATAGGGCTTAGTTGTGTTTTTTTTTTTAAAACCAGTTAAAACGCACGTGCTCGGATTTGCATTGAATTGAATGTCAATGCAAACCATCGCCCTAGCATTTTAACCTTTATGTAAAAAGCCAGTTTTCTTAATCTTTTCTTTTTTTTCTATATTTTATCAATAAAGTAATGAATGATCGTGATAAGGAGATACTGGTAAGGATCTTGCCCTAGCGAAATGTATGACAACCCTGTTACTATGTTTTATCATATAATTATCCATAAAATACCTATATTTCTCCTTTTCGAAAAACTGATATTTTCACATGTGAAAATAACATGTTATTTTCACATGTGAAAATATCGTTCCCATGTGTATTTAAGCTATTTGTTCTATTAATAAAAACTTTTAATAATAATGAAAAGCTTATTAAGTTGATTTTATGGATAAATATATAATAAACAGAATATTACATGGGCGCTTGGAGATACGAAATATTTATCTTCTCGTGTTGAAAATCTCTCACTCGTTCGCTGCGCTCACTTGTGAGAGATCTTTTCAACACTCGAAGATAAATTTCGTATTTCCGCGCGCTCATGTAATATCCTCTTTATATCTGACATGTTTTTATGCATAAATTAATAGCCTTTTAGAAGGTGTCAATCTCAAAACTTTTAGGAGGGATAGAGGAGGGGGGTTACGGCATATCTCAGAAACAAATACTTTTCCCCCCACCAGAACGTAAACAATAGGCAATTAGATTATTTCAACGGCCTGTGCACTTACCAAAATCACTTGGTCTTATTTTCATCTCTACTTTCTTGAGTCCTCTTCGCTCATTTGTGAGAGTCTTCCAAACCATTCCCTGGACGTCCACAGCATTACCTGTATATTTACCATTCAGGTTAGACGAGTAGCAGTTCTTGTACCACCATGCCCCGTGTGAATCCACTGCACAATTGCCAGCGGTGTTTTCGTCGTTGTCTCTGTCATGGGTAGTGAACGGCATACTGGTGTGAATTTCGAGAGCATTGCCTTCCAAAAGAGCATCTCCTGCAGTTCCCCCAAACCCACTTACATCCAAGCGATAAGAATCGCTCTCGCCTGCTACTTTGAATGAAGAATATACAGCATGCCCCTTGCTTCCATTCCAGTCTTCCAATTCAACTCGCAGTGTGAAACTGTTGGTTTTAACCAATCGATGGATCTTTTCAAGGCCCAGCCAAAACTCACCAGTCAGATCACCAAAACCGTTTTTGTAGTCTTGCCAACCGCGATAGAAATCTAGTGAGCCGTCGAAGCGTTTTTGGAAGACATTCCACACTCCGCCGTCAGTGGTCATATCACAGTAGACTGGGAATGAGCCTTGCCCATCAGGATCAATCAAATACACACCACTTACTCTTGCGCCCAAAGAATACACACTCAAACAGCTTTTATCTGTTAAAAACAACAAGGTTATGAATGTGACTTGTACGTTCATTCCCGACGGTTTTTCTATAGACGTTTTCTACCCTTAGTTTTCATCGGCAAATGTAATGCTTATGAAACCAAATTTTCACCCTGTATTTTATTATGAAATATTAAAAACCATTAGTCTCTGTTTATCATGCTGCTATTGTTTTAGCTATAGAAAATATTTCTTTTTCGTCTTCGTAAATTTTCCCTGAGCGCCGAAAAGAAACAGGACGATGTTGCGTTACTGTGAGGAGTCGTCGCTACATGTTCATTATAATACTGGATAAACGCATGGCTTAAATCTAAAACGAACAACTCTTGATATAAATGTTTGAATATTTATTCCTAAATATAAGTTTCAACATTTTAAACTAAGAGTAATGCATGAAAAAGGATGGAAGAATTAATTTTGCAATCCAATTACAATTGACATATAGAGTTTTAGTATACCTGTTGAAGCTGTCTCTTTTGATGTCTAAGTACTTGAACGATTAACTTACAATTACAATTGTGCACGCCTGGCTTTAGCTTGGCGAAACGTATCTTGTGGGCGATTTAACCATGCTTTTGTCTTTACAAATTTGTTTCGACATCCAAATCCTGTCTAAACTAAGTTAATGTTTCTTGCATTTTTTTAAACCATTTATCGTTAAAATTCAATAAAATGTTTTGATCTTGTAGTATAATAGCCTCCTTTGCAGCCGCTGTGAGGCGCTTCCGGTTCCCGTCATTCCCCCATTAGCGTCTGCTCAAACTTGAACAGCATTCCTTTCTTCATTGTTTTCTATTAGCCAATCAAATTGCTAGGTGATATGCAATTTTTTTATTTTCCCGTGCAAAATGGCATAAGAAAGTTTGCAGTTTATATTTGCACATGTATCACGTAAATGTGAAAATACGACCAAAAAAGTTTCGAATTTTAACGATATATGTTTTATATGTAAGAAAGAGGAATCTAAGAAAAGCCGTACAAGAATATTTGGTAGAAGTCAGTTGGATATCCCATGTATATTAGAAAGACTTGGTGGATTGAAAGACCTTCAAGACTACGCCGAATACAGTACCAAGGTCAAGGTCATACCCACAAGATTTTGTGGGGCTCTCTCTGATTGGTCAATTTTGAAGAAAGGAATGTTGTTCAAGTTTGAGCAGACGCTAGTGGGGGAAGGACGGGAACCGGAAGCGCCTCACAGCGGCTGCAAAGGAGGCTAGTAGTATAACTGGTTGCATGTTAATATTATTTGATATTTCTTAAAAATGTTTAAACATCAACACTTTAAATCGCATCTAAATCTTTTGTATTGTTGCATTATTGTGTTGTTTTTAAATTGTAGCTACAATATGTAAATTATTAGCTATATATAGCTAAAAATTCAATGAAATGTTTATATGTTGTTGTTTCATTTAAAAGGTCCGTAGTACTATAGTACGGTGGCCCACAAGTGCACACCGAATTCCAAACTCCACACCGAATTCGAAACACTCGCACCCAATTCCAAACACTGTCATCGAATTCCAACCGCTCACACCGCATGTTTCAAATACTCACACCGAATTCCAAACACTCACACCGAATTCCAAACACTCACACCGAATTCCAAACACTCACACCGAATTCCAAACACTTACACCGAATTCCAAACACTCACACCGAATTCCAAACACTCACACCGAATTCCAAACACTCACACCGAATTCCAAACAATCAGGATGCTTTGCGGCCAACCTGATTATTGGAATCAGAAATCAGGAATTGTACAAGAGGAATCTTAGATTCCTGTTTCAGAAATCAGAAAACTTACTTTTCGGCACTGCCTAGGTATATTGCATAGGCGAAAATACAAATTTGAAGGAGAGAATGCAGGATTTTGTTGTTAAACTTCCGCAAAGACAAACTTTGAACCGTGATCCCCTGGGTAGTATATTACTGTAAAATTGTGCCAAACTGATAAATTCAAACTTAGCTAAAAAGATCTCAGTTGTTCTGTAAGTGATTACGAAAAAAATGTCTAAGACGAAATTAGAAAGATTCTCGATACTGGAGGATTCTTACGGGACGTGGAAAGATATTTAAAAGAGAGTTATCCTAACAAAAAGTATAACTTTTTCATTTGGTTGGTAATCACGTGACATATATTCCAATATATGTCTGGGGAGAATCACGGTTTAATGTTTGTCTTAGCGGAAGTTCAACAACAGGGACAACTATTGGACTAGGGGTGGGGTGGGGTGGGGTGATAGAGCGCAGATAATGATACCGGAAGTAAGAGCATTTTCGAGTGGTTATCCCTCCCCTACACGTGGTGTTTTGTCGTATGTCAGCGAGATTTTGATTTCTGATTCGTGATTCAGAAAACAGAAATGCGATTTCTGATTCGGGAAACGGAAATCCAAAATCCTGCATTCTCTCCTTCAAACTTGTATTTTCGCCCATGCAATATACCTAGGCAGTGCCGAAAAGTAAGTTTTCTGATTTCTGAAACAGGAATCTAAGATAACTCTTGTACAATTCCTGATTTCTGATTCCAATAATCAGGTTGGCCGCAAAGTATCCTGATTGTTTGGAATTCGGTGTGAGTGTTTGGAATTCGGTGTGAGTGTTTGGAATTCGGTGTGAGTGTTTGGAATTCGGTGTGAGTGTTTGGAATTCGGTGTGAGTGTTTGGAATTGGGTGCGAGCGTTTGGAATTCGGTGTGGAGTTTGGAATTCGATGTGCACTTGTGGGCCACCGTACTATAGTGCTGCCATTCCTGCTGCCATACAACCTGTGAAAAACCTGATGAAAAACCGTGTCCGCTCAGAGCGGCGCCAGGATAATGGTGAAGTTAATTGTGCTACATCGCAATACTCCATTTTCAAGTCCGTCAGTAACACCACAGGAAGCCCAAACTGATGAATGGATAAACTTCGGAACCAATCATTAAACTTCGGAGCCAATCAGGGATAAGCGACTCACGTTCTTCATTATCGATAAACTACGGAACCAATCATAGCTTGAATAACAAAATCTCAGTATTTCCGAATTGTAACCGATGTAGGGATGACGCATTTTTAAAAGCAGGATTGTCATCTTGGACTGTCTTCGTTCTTCGCTGCTCAAGACTTCAAGTAAGTAAAGTGCTTTCGTAAAATCTATCAATATCATTTATCACAGGTTTCATGTAGTATTACAATACAATAAGATAAAAGGTTTTGTAAGTGTTATTCCAATTTTAGGCCGATGTTTTTGCCGAAAACAAAGCTGCCTGACTTCAAACAGGGCTTCACTGTTTTAGTGCTTACATCGCTGATAAGTTTAAATGCATAAATATTTAGCATACGTCAATATCATAAACTTATTGTTATTTGTATTGCTGTTCAGTTGAGTTTTCTTAGTAAAGTTCTTTCAACATTTTCTGTTTTGTGTATTTGTATCCTTTGATATTTAACATAAGTCACTTCAGTTTGGAATTTTTCAAATTTAAGTGACATTGCTTAAACTTGTCATATTTATTTCAAAACTGTTATAAATTCAACGTTTACATTGCCCATCGGTGGGAACGCACGATTCTATTATCACGACACACATTGCATACCTGCACTTTTTATTTCCTCATTCCTGTCAAAAACTAATAGTTGTTCTGACTTTTATCTCATAAAACAAATGCGAAGCTTGCTTGAAACAAAACCAAGATCTACCTATATAACCTAGCATTTGAACTCA
Source organism: Actinia tenebrosa (assembly GCF_029948245.1). NCBI lineage: Eukaryota > Metazoa > Cnidaria > Anthozoa > Actiniaria > Actiniidae > Actinia > Actinia tenebrosa. The sequence goes on along the minus strand of NW_028292570.1, from coordinate 11,056,374 downwards.
ATGCTGTTTCATATTTTAATATTATCCAGATATGTGAATCTGACCGACACAAAATCGAATTAAACTGTATTCACATCATACCAATTTTCTATTACAGCGAACTTAGTGGGAAAAGTTAATTACACATACAACTTCCATAATCATCACTTCTTTTCTAATTTTCATCGATTATGGACCTCTTTCAAAGTCTACATCTTACAATAACTCACAAATTTCTCGCTCGCTGTTTAGTTGATTTTTCTTATCAATAAAGAAGACAGACAGATGTAGCTGTGGTCATCAAACAGACTCTTTCCGTTAGTTAAAAGGAGAAGTTTTTATAGTTTTTCTGGTTTTTGCTAATATTCTAAAAAACAATATCAGATCAGATTTTTGTCTCTATATCCTTTTATTACCATTGTTTGCCTTATCACATTGTCAAACTAATATGGGGATCCACCTGGCTATGTCTCGACCAATATATATCTCTCTAAAGTCTTTCTTTATGTATAATCAGGGCAGTAATATTATAAATATCGTTTTATTTACTTTCTTTCCCTGGTCATATCTAATATGTAAAACCTCTGATTTTTAAGGGGTACTTGAATGAAAACTTGAATGATTCAATTACTATTATGAAAGCCAGATTGACACAAATATTTGCTTCGGAACCACTTGAAGTTGAGAAACTTTGGTTTAAAAACTAAAAGAACAATAGGGTTGAGTAAATGACTTCATTTACTCTCAACTTCGATGCTGATTCTGAAGAAAATATGTGCCTTGGCTACTGTTGGAGACATATGAATAAGTTTAACCAACTTCCAAGTCGTTTCCAAAATCAGGGTGTTTTCATCTAAGTGCCCCTTTAAACAATCCGTTTCTAAATTGGCAGTAGACACATGCGGTTTACGACCGCCTATTTTTTGATTGGTTACCCCCCAAAGACGCAAGGCATTGTGGGGATGTGAAAGTAGAGAATAAATGAATTACTAAACTGCCTCATCAATACTAAGGTTAAATTATTTGGGGACGACACAGCACTTTACTGCTCAAAATCAGCATTGCAGCCACAGCTAAGGCTTTTAAATGAGGATCTTGGCACAGACTTGAATCATGGCTTGCGGACCATAAACTTAACCTGAATATCAGTAAATCGAAATCTTATGCTAATTGGAGGATCGAAGAGACTCAAATCCTTTGCTCAAGTAACTGTAAACATTCGCCTCATTTTTTACTTATAAAGGGTTAAATGCACTCTTAGACTGAAATTTTCAGTCGTTTTTGCCTAATTTCGCCTCAACCGTTCTCTCGAACTCGGCTACTTTTCGCAGTCACTGTCTGTATGTATTAGATTTTTGACTGCTTTGGATTAGAATCTTTGCTGAGATGCTGGGCTGAATATCTTGCTGAGCCTCTGGACTAGAATCTCTCCTTCGCTCCCTCTCACCCTGGGAGTTTTTCTATAGCAGATTTCTCGAAACTCTTTCAACATGCTGGCTTTTTCAAATACGTCGATAAAGTGGCTTTGCTGCCATGATGTACTAGTAAAATGCGCGTTTACAGGTCATCAAAGAAAAGCACAATCTTGATGTCGCTGGAATGATGTGTGGATCACCTATTTATATGATGTAAAGGATTGTGGGATATCTATTGTTATGTTAATTTCGTGTGCTTTTTGTTGTTGCTGCTGTTGTTATTGTTGTTGTTGTTGTTGTTGTTGTTGTTATTGTTGTTGTTGTTGTTGTTGTTGTTGTTATTGTTGTTGTTGCTGTTGTTGTTGTTGTTGGTTTTTTTTTTGTTGTTGTTTGTTTGTTTTTTTGTTTTGTTTTTTTTGGCACTGAGAATATTATTTCTCATATTTTGTCTGATGTCGTTGAACGCTACGGAATTGGCGCGCAATGAATCACAATTGTTATTATTATTATTTATTCATTTTCATTATTATTTTTATTTTTATCTTTTTATTTTTTTACTTTTTAAATTTTTTTTAATTTTTTTTTTGGCGCTCAAGCACAACTTTCGAAGACAAAAAAATATTCTATAACTGAATTTAACTGAAAAACCATTATAATTAGAAACTCATGAATCTTATTTTTCATAGTAAAATATAGGTTGACAATTGGGTTTCATGAGGAGTTTTAACCTAAAATGTTACGCGTTTTTACGTATACGTAATTACAATGTATTGAGTTAAAAAAAAATTAAATAAATAAGAGCGAGAAGCGATAACGCCAAGATCAAAAATTAGGGATTGAATCATAAATTTATTTCCGTGACCTCAACTCCTCTCTTTCCTTTATACCAATAATTTTCAGAAATAGAATTAATTTTTTTCAATGCCAATTAATTGAAAAGCATGCGCATATGAACTATTGTTTTGCTGGCTTCATGACCTCAAAACATACAATATTTTTCCTCCTCCTGGCAAATGAATAGTAAAAATCTACTTTAAATGTCTATTAAAAGTATATTTCTTGCAAGAAAAATGCATTTTTTAAGAATGAAGTTGAAAAAGTCTTGAAAAGTTTCGACAAGAAGTCGTTGTTTTGAGGCTATGAAGCCGGCAACACAAGACTAAACACTTCGTAGGTCGTCACCTCGTATCGCAAAAAATACCATATTTTTTCTCTTCTTGGCTAGTTAATAGCAAATATCTACTATATAGTATGAACTACTATACTACTATATACTATATATACCAAGAATGTATTTCTTTCAAGAAAAAGGGATTTTTATCGTTATTTAGTGCGCTAATTTACCTTTTATCACAAAAAATTACCCAAATCCGCCATCTTTTCTTACATTCTCGCATAGCTAAAATCCTGTAGAATGCCAGCCACATTGGCGGATTTTATCACGTGACCTCTTAGTGTAAGTCGTCTATTGATTAGACGTTTCATACTACCACAATCCCCTTAGAAAGATTTTTTGTTATGCTAACTTTTACTATTGTCTTAGTATTCCCACAGGAGTTTTAATATTTGAATATGCAAATATTTTTGAAATGGATTGTTGTAGTTTACGTATGATACGTCATTAGAGAATCTATTCAAGTTAGTTATATAATATATAGAAAATGGGATTACTTTTAATCTTAAAAGATAGTAATAAGATAAAAATGATAAATAATAAAGTTAATAAATAATTTTAAAAAATAATAGCAAAAAATGATAAAACTATTACCATAGCAGGGGCAGTAGCAAAAGCAATGACAATGATACTATTAAGAACAACAGTGTATGCACTCACGTATTTCACAATTTTTGCCTGTCGTTAGGTTAGTACAAACACAATTATAGTCATCATTGTCGTAGTCAGGGTAGCAGGTACCGTTGTACAGGCAGGGCGATGAGCCCATGCACTTGTTCTGTAGAAGATAAAAAGATAAAATCAAATTGCAATGTAGTTCAATTCAAAGTGCCTATGACATTAATGTTCTACGTTTCTATTTTTAATTTAGTTTAACGGTTTTGCGCGGCATACGATAAAAAAAGCTATGGTTAGAACCTGATACAGAAAATAGCTTCCCTTACAGAGCAGGTTACCTATTACGAAGAAGGCACATATACAGAAATGATATCCCATAACCTTATGATGTGCTTTTGATATACTTGTATATATGTACGAAAGGGTCAAAGTTTTTGCATATGGCTGTATGTAATATATTTGGTATGAGTGGTATGTTTTATACGCTGTATACGATATATATACACGAGGCGTAGCCGTAGGTAACATGACACTATAAATGATAAAAGAACAATAATAATAATAATAGAATAAGAAAGAATAATAATAATAATAACACTATACGTGATAACAATAATAATATACGTGGCTACATCCACGTGCGGATATGAATCGCATCTATCTTCCAAGATCTATGGGTGGAAGAGGACTTAAAACCGTAGAGGACACTGTAAGAGAGGAAGAACTTTCCCTGAAAGAAAGAATATGTCAGCAAACATGAAGTTCTATGGAGCATTGTAAGGGACACCGTGAAAGAATCAGAAGAGACCAAGAAAGAATATCAACAGCGCAGGCCGAACGAAAGTCTTGAAAGATACAAAGGCAAGACTTTACACGGAATCTACATCAAGACGTGCAAGGACAAGATGGATAAGGAGAGCCCTTGGCTATGGCTAAAGAAAGGAGACATTTAAATGGAGACGGAAGGACTACTCGCTGCTGCACAGGACCAAGCACTACCTACCAACTACTTGAGAAGTAAGTACAACAGTAGTGATTCATCGTGCGGTCGATCGCCTTGTAGCTGCGGGCTGCAAAGTACTGGCAGGGAATGAGTACAAGGACAGACATGACAAAGTGGCAACAACAATACATTGGCACCTATGTAGAAAACACCAAATACAGTGCACTGCAGATAATTGGTGGGATCACGATCGAGCCAGAGAAAGTAGTGGAAAACGAAAAGATCAAGATCCTATGGGATTTTAAAGTTTACACGGATAAGAAGATTGAAGCAAGAAGACCGGACATCATAGTCGTAGATAAGAGCAAGAAGAAGGCGAAATTGATTGACATCTCAGTGCCTATGGACCATAGAATTGATCAAAAGGAAATCGACAACGCCTGGGTAAAAAAGACCATGACAACGACAGCATGTTTGACGTTACTATGGGGTGTTGTGATGGAGCAGAAGTATGCGGGCTAGTTGGTCTTTTCATTCTAAACAATCTTTGCAGCAAGTACGGAAAAGACAACATAGGTCTATACAGGGACGACGGACTTGCTATATTCAAGAACACCACAAGCTCACAGGGAGAAAGACTAGAAGGCAGACATATCGAGATACTTCAAAGAACACGGCCCAAATATTACTATACAGACCTATACAGATCTGAAAATGGTAAACTATCTTGACGTCACATTCAACCTGGAGAATGGATCATACTGCCCCTACAGAAAACCAAACAAAGAGCCTCTCTACATCAACAAAAAATCCAACCACCTACCTAACATATTCAGACAGCTACCCGCAGCCATCAACCACAGGATATCTGACATCTCATTCAACAAAGAAGCATGAAAACCCTAATATGAAAAGGCACTAAAATCCAGCGGATTTACCGAAAACCTCTCATACGCTCCAAGCCAAAATACTTCTACGCCAAGAAGAAAAAGCAGAAAAAGAAACAACCTGGTTTAACCCTCCATACAGCAAAAACGTCCAAACCAACATCGGAAAAACCTTTTAAAATCTTATCCAGAAACACTTCCCCCAATTAGGACACAAGTTCCACTGCCTCGTCAACAAGAACAACGTAAAAGTCAGTTACACTGAGCTGCAAGGGTAACAGCAACCATAATCAACCAACGTAACAAGACAATAATCAACAACAACCCGACTCCCCTTTAGGACAGATGCAACTGCAGAAATAAAGAACAATGCCCACTCGACAACAACTGCCTTTCAACCAGCCTTGTATACAAAGCACGCGTAACGACAAATGAAGACAATACAGTAAAAAACTACATCGGACTGACAGAAGGCACATTCAAACAACGAAACTATCATTTAGGAACAGAAAATACGCAAACAGCACTGAACTCTCAAAATATATCTGGAAACGAAAAGACGTCAAGAGAAAATACGTACATAATCAACTGGTCAATAATAGCCTCAGCAAGTCTATACAATAACATCTCCAAAAGGTGTAATTTCTGCCTAACAGAAAGTCTTCAACAAAAGATCGGAATTAATTTCTAAATGCCGCCATGAGAACAAGTACCACTTAATGAGCACCTAAAACAAATCCAGAAAGCCGCAGAACAATAGTTCATTTAATTTTAACTATACAATTACACTAAATATAGATATTTCCACCCATGTATACATAGGCCACTTACGTAAGATATATTCTTCATTAAAGTCTGTCTGATGATCGCGTAAGCGTGAAAACTCGGAGTAGCAGCTAAAGTGATGTCTCGTATTTGATCTATCTACGATCTATTACGCTCTGCACTTTATTGCATCGAACACTCTACTCATAGTAAAGACTCAAGCATCCAGATTTATATTTACAATATATACAAATATCTACTAATATATTTATTAGTATAAAATACCATGTCTTGTCTTGTCCATTTAAAAACTCTGCGTATACTTCAGTTTTCGATCTCAAACGTTTTTTAAAATTAGCACTTTAGCTTTGATAACAACCACCAAAGCACTTTCTGGCGACAACGATTCCTCGTAGGTTATTGCTGACAAACTATAAATAATTCACGGTAGTCAGATTTTATTGTGTTTGTTGTGTATTCACTTTCCTTCTCGACATGAAACCTACAAGATATCTTTAGACAATAGAATCAAACAGCTGCGATTTGTCAGAATTTTTTTTTTTTTTTTTTTTTGGTTGAGCTTGGAAAATTGTAAGGCGAAGTGATTATCATACATTTAAAAAATTACTCTATTCTGATTGGCTTACCGCAGTGTTGTTAAAACGTAATGCAGCGCAAAAAAAGTGTAATTCAGTGCAGAAAAGCGTAAAACAGCGCAAAACACAAACGGTATGCTCGCTTTTGACTGGATAATAAGCAACAGAAAAATATTTTAGCCGATAAGATGACAGATTTTTTATGACGAAAAATTTGAGGAAAATTTGAAGCAAATCGAGGGTAAAAAAATGGCAGCCATTTCATCTTAGTTAAAAGAAAGCAAAGATTTTACGGAATTTACTATCAACAGCTAAAAAAAATCAGGCCAAAAAAGAAAACACAAGTAAAAGTACATCGTTATGGCTGAATATATGGAAGAAATAGTGAGAAGAAAACAAGCTATGACATGAATTGAGGGAAATGAGCCAGCCGATCTAAAGACAATACTCGAGCTATTCTTTGCCGAAAAGAAAAAACTAAACAGAAACGAAAATGACTATGACTATGAGCAAGACCATCAAACACGATATCAGTGCTTACACAATATTATGGTCTACAAGATTCCAAAACTGGGCCGCAAAGTTTTCTGAACACGTTCAACAACTTTCAGGTATAACTTTTTTCAATATACAACCCAATTAGCTGCCAAGTCAGCCAATCCAAATGTCTTCAATCATAGTGATTCAGATTTTCTTAACAGCAAAAAACGTTTTACGATAAACATATAGCCAAATTTTGGTTTAAAATAAACAAATAAAAAACTCTTTCAATTCATGTATTTGAAACCATAATCACTTTGAATTTCATAAAATACTTAAGTTTATTTGTTGATTATTTCACCTATTTTTTAGTCTCTTTCTTTTGTACCTTTTTCATGAATATTCTTATAATATTGTTATTCTTAATAACACGACTTCTCGTCAATTTGGGATTATTTGCACTCGTGTGTTTTTCAAAAAAGAGCTGAAATTGCAAGAGACCTCGTTCAATTTCAACTCTTTACCACGAGGTAAATATCACCATAATCACTGAGCCTGAGGGAAATCATCGTTCTAGTGTAATTTTAGACTTAAACAGAGAGAACTGAGGATATTCATTCACAACCATTCACATCTCAAGAAACTCTAATCAAATCTAAAATTATACTAATATGTAATATTAAGAACATTTTTTCATTCAATTCATATTATTATTATTATCATAGCATTATTATTATTATCATTATTATTATCATTATTATTATTATCATTATTATTATTATTATTATTATTATGATTATTATTATTATTATTATTATTGGAAATTCGTAATCAGAATTACAGTGCGACTACATCCACCAAGAAGAAAGGACACGCAGACTAATATTTATACAAATCAGCAAATTACAATTGAGTATCAATTTAAAAAAACTATAAAATTTTTCACATTTTCAACCTTAACTTTAAAAGTTTTTTCTACTTTATGCGTATCTAGATTACTGAGGATTAAAAAATAAACAGTTTTCATAAGAAAACCGGACAAGATACATGTAAGCACGTAGACGACAAAAATCGAAAGCCGTACTTAGCATGAATTCTTTATTCAATCTATGCAACTCTTTAGGATCTATTCTAAAGAAATTATCAGGGTATCTATAGATCGATTAAATACGGTTTGAAAAGTAACTTTATCTTATTCCCTAACTTTTTTTCTTTTTCTATTTCAGAAAAAATAGGTTCAGCATTTTCAAAAGTTACAACACTTACCACGGGGTAGAAATAGTGGAAGTCTGTGTCGGTAACGTAGGAAGATCCTGAGTTGTACTTATCTGTTCTTAGTAACTGACAGCCGTGTTTGCCATTCATACGATTCCCAAAGTTAAAAGACACACATTCAAGGTGTTTAGAACATCTAAAGGCACACGAGCCAAGTTTGTTGACTATGTGAGTCTCGATGAGGTGAGTTGTGATTCGACGAAAAGCATCTGCTTTAAATGCCTCGTGCACAACTCCATCAGGAGTAACTTTTTTACCTTCTGTAGAAAAATTGTCGTAAAGAAAAATTCCAAAAAAGACAAAAATGTTAAGATCCATGGTAACTAAGACGTTAAGCTAAGGCTGATGAGCCATTGCACATCTAACCAAAGCTAAAACTAGTGTTTTTCAACACAAATCGATCTTTCGAAAGCTATATCTTTGCGGTAGTGGGGGTCTAAGTTTTTTAAATTTTTAATGGAGAAATTGTGAAGTTTTATTCTAATTTGCTAGAATGACTCATTGGAGTTCGCGACACACTGTTCTCAAATTGTAATATTCCTAGAATTTATTCTATTTAATTTAGCAAGCCATTCTCATCATCGTCATCGTTATAGCAATCAAATAGAATGGGGGCATAAAGATTATTGGCTAAATGTTGTTTCAAAATGATTAATTATGACATGACATGATATCTATGAATCGAAGAAATTCGAATCGTGTCTACCAAAATAACTAAAAATACAATTTCAGATCACGTGACGGACTAAGTGTTACCGCTTACACTTAAGAAAATTGCTTACGGTATGAGTTATCAAAACATTTCTTTGAAAGAAAGATTAGCTCTATTCAAAGGCTAATTTCAAACGGTGACCTTGGAATAACAGGGTTGAGTCAATCAATAGCCTAAAACGTGTTTTTCTGTTACAGAATTTTCGAGAGATCGATACTGAGACAATTGTCAATTTTAATCAAAGCGCGTGAAACGTGCTGAAACGAAACATCAACCCAAAGTAAATTATATTTATATTATTTATAATATAATCTTTATACATGTAAGTTGCAGACCAAAAGAAGAAATGTAAATCCCCTACAAATAGTTTGCTAATGCAAAGGAATTACTTTACAAAATCTTACGACAGCTGACCCACGACAGCAATAGATGATAATAATGATGATGATGATAACAAGTTAAAAATTTCAAACGAAGCGTTTTCTTTTTCGTTTTTACGTTGTTCCCCGTTTTATTTTTCTCCATCTTCTTATTTCTTTATTTCATTTTTTCCATTTTTTTATTATAATGCAAAGTTTATTTATCTTACCTTTTTTGATACAAAATGTTAAAAATGGGGAGCAGTCTTTAAAAAGGGATAATAAGGATAAAAATGTTTAGGTCTTGGTATTCTATTTAGGATATGCGTGGGTCTAAAAGTTTTAATCTTTCTCTGCATTTGAAAAAATTGCCCATACATTTGGAATATTTGCTCTTTTCGGTCTTTTTCCTCTCTTTCCAAACCAAAAGGTTGTCCTTAAAAGTAAAGTTATATAGCACAAGTAGTAAACTGCGTGACAAAACATCCTAAATGACCCGTAAATCTTCTGTTCTTTCACTAACTAACAAGTACTTAGCGTGTTTTCGAGGCTACGAAACCTAAGAAACCATAAGAGGCGAATGTATAGGCCAACAGATAGTATGAGCTTATAAAATCAGCAAAAATACGGTTCTAAACTTTAACAAATTCCTATGAATTATACACTAAAATGTTCAGGAAAGCCCGGGGTTTTCAAATCCACTTCTGTTTTTTTAACAGCTTCTGTCAAGTTTATTTCAAGGAGAGACGATTTTCAAGCTTGACCCCGGTTATGTCATGCATTTTCTCTTGTAAAATACATCCAATAGCGTACATTTAACTCAAAAAGTACGGTGGTTTTTTACCTCGTGAATAGTTGAATTAACTGAATTCACTTCTGGTTTTTGCCTAGATAGTCATTATTTAGAGAAAAGATCCAAAAACAGTAAATTGAAATTTCGATTTTTGCGTAAGGAAAATTTAAAAACTATACATATATATTTTGGTATGTTTTTGAAGGTCAATGATTTAAAGATGATCCTACACAAACCTGCTGTGAAGCAAGCGGCACGGTGCACCGCTATACAACTCATTCCGCCTACAAGTCGCTCTAACCAATCAGAACGCGCACATTTTAGTTGCCTTCGTAAGACCGGTTTTTTTTTTTTTTTTGTCTTTCTTAGCAACAGTAATGACGTACAAGTTTGTTTTTTGTTTTTTTCATGCTAAAGAGGTAAAATCGCTAAAAAACATTGATTTGTTATCCTATGTGGGAGGACACCAGGGAAAAACGTTTGCTCATGCGTGCACTTCAGCACGTTTTCTTAGGCCCCGTCCACACTATGCCGGAAAAATTTGGATCCGCAACTTTCACACCGAAACCGAAAAAAAAGTTTTCCGTCCACACATGAAAACGGATAAAATGTTTCGCGTCCACACTAGTCCGATCAGAGGCGGCAAAAACGCTTCATTGCACATCTGAGCATGTGCATCGAAGCTGAAATTGAGCCCGCGGTGAATTTTTAGCCTTCCCGCCATGTTCCCATGACAATCATGACGTCATCGTATTCGAAACATTTCGGATACGAAATGTTCACCGTCCACACTAATACGGCTAGCCGGCGTTTTGAAATTGTTCCACTCTGGAGACCGTATTCGAAAAAATTCGTTTTCGGTGAAGAATTGTTCCGGATTCGCCCGGACTAGTGTGGACGGTAGGCCTAACCAAATAAATAAAAATTCGGATTCAAATTTATCCGGCATAGTGTGGACGGGGCCTAAGAATTTTGAAGAGTTTGAGTGACAAAATAAATGTTTGTTTTCTCCAAGTGTACAAAAATTTTCGCGAGTATACCTTTGTCAGACCAAGATACTGTATTAACAAACACAATATGAAAGAATTAGTCTTAAGTTTCAAGCATGGACACTAAGTTTTGGCATTTTGTGAAGTCAAATTTATCAGGCATGTTTGAAAGTCAAATTTGCTTATGTTTTGACTAATTTGCATACTAATTGCGCATACGTTTTTCACTCGTGTCATGTGGGAGTAATTTGTTGCGTGAAAAGGGCGAGCAAATATATAGCTACGAATAGCGGATTTTTTGTAACAAGGCCAGCAGGACACAAAATAAAAACTTTTTAGCTTTGCCGTGTATATCTAGAATGCGGCGTCGCGAAAGCATAATATATAAATGAAGGCACGCCTAAAAGGAGCTTACAATGGGCACAGGGAGCCCAATTTAGATAAAACAGATATGTGAAAATATAATCGGGAAGAAAATCTTTAATAATTATTTTTTTAGTTCGAGATGAAGTTAATGTCCCCCAAAATGAAAAACATAAAGTGAAAAAATCAAATTGAAATGCACTACATCTTTTCCTTTGCACGAGTTTTTGTTTTCGACCTTACTACCCCACCCCCTCTTAGAAATTTTGTCACATGCACACAACCCACCACCAACCACCCCCAGGGGCTAGTTTGGTTTATGAAAAATCGTTCGGCAAAGTTTTCCATGGCCGACATTTTTTATAGGTTTTGAATTCCCGGTTAATTACTTGAAAAACAAAAAGATAACTACCGATAATCCATTAGAAAACAAGTTTAGAGTTACCTCGGATGCTAATATGTTTTTTAAGCTGAAGTAGATTTCAGATTTAATTACATTGCTTTTAATCTTAAATTTGATGGTAACTTTGGAAGTTAATTACGAGTAAAATCAATTTAATTTCCATAGTAATTTCCAGGTTTAATTGGATTTAATGTTGATTTACAAAAGTATTCTATTCTACAACACTCCCATTCATGCTCAGCTGAATTAAGGAATGGGAAAACTTTTGATCAGCGTTCTAAGCCAAGCTGGAAACAGCTTGGCTTAGGGTTGGTCAGGTGAATACGACCCACGACAATCTGGAGGGAGGGCGGGTGGGCCGTTCCACTAAACAGTAACCGTTCCACTAGTCAAGAAGGGAGTATCCTTGGTCCATTTTCTATTTATAGACATTCAGTTAGCGTCCTTCACGTGCATATGTGCATTAAACCAATAACAAAGTGATATTGTAAGCAAGGGCGGATCCAGGGTTTTTTTGAAGGGGGGTCTCAGGGGTAAATTTTGTGGGCAAAGGAATCCCAGTCGCATTTTTACCACAGGGAGCCCATTTGACCTCAGGAATGACAGGGGGGTCGCGACCCCCCCCCCCCCCCCCCCCCCCCCCCCCGACCCTCCCCCTGGATCTGCCCTTGGTAAGTTTTTTCATCTTTGCATATCATTAGGAGTGTTTTGAATAGCACGTAAACTCAATGTTTACTTAAGTAGAATTATGCCATAAATCAGCGGTAAACGTTCAGATCACGAAAGCCATTATGTTTTGATTTTTTGTCAAAAAAAGTCTGACATCGCAAGCTTCACACAATACCCTAAGCCGGATACCGGACTAGCCTGCGTTTAGCCTGTATAATTTCCTCGAAATAACCGTCTGCGAAACAGCGCCAGAATCCTTGTTCCCGTGACCCGAAATAAGAAGCGATTTCTGATTGGCTAGAGTAATTCTTACGCGAACTCTGATTGGCCAGAGCTAGTTCCTATATTGCGAGCAGATAATCTCCTTCGACTTCTTTACCTACAGGCGAAGGTAAATAAAACCAAGAGAAGATTTTCAAATTCCATGGCGCTAATACGGGAATTTTATTTAACTACCCATGCTTAAATTCAGCTACTTTATAAGCAGTATTCTCTGCAAGAACAAGCAAAGATCGTTTAGGAGAAAAGAGTTTCGATATGAACCAGATTTACGATAACCGATATACACCTATTTTTTAAAAACGTCAGTCGGAGATCTGAAATTTGAGACCGAAAGGAATTGTGGGTTGTAAGCTGTAAATTGTTTGTGGTTTTAATTAGTAGTTCGCAAAAAGTCAATATCTTGATATACTAACTTTGAGCGATGATCTGAGCTGGCAAACTATCTGGGTAAGTGTATATTAAATTTTGAAGGAGAAAACACTCAGTCCCCACAATTCCAATCGGTCTCAGATTTCTGATTTCAGATATCCAACCGACAACGTTTTTTGAAATAGGTGTATACTACCCTGACAAATCCCAAGATAACTGATACGCGATATATATAATGAAGCGAATTTATTCGATATGACTTGTTATTATTCGTCACTTGAACTTGACAATATAAATATTCTCATAGCACCACTTATAGCCTCTGCACCACAGTTCTACTGGATTGCCACAAAGATTTCTCACGTCGTCGTCTAGAGCCTGAAACCAACTAACTTTTGGAAATGAAACAGGTTTATATCCATTGATATCGGTTATGTTATGCAGCAAATATCATTGTACTCTTCCTGGTCGTGTTCTTGATTGAGTAATGTTTACATCATACCCGACCGATGATGCCATTATAAGAGAGGATCTTTCACTCTTAGTAAGCTTGGGTCCAAAATTTTCGCCGGCAAAGAAAAAATGATTCGTAGCGTGATTATGCTTTTGGTATTTCTTGTATTTGCGGATACAACAATTTATATGCGGATTTAATGTTGCCGTGCTCCAGAAAAGTAAACAGCTTGATTTGTCTTGGCGGGCGCAGCAGGTAGATGTCAGTGTCGCACTGCCAATCTTTTGGAATGTTCTCGAACAGCAATGCCTGCATATTCCAAAACAAAACAAAAAACGTTCTGGATCGATGATTCATTTTCTTTTCGAACAATCTTCTCTAACTCTTTATAAGAAGAATCTTCACAATATTGTATGTGAAATATCTGATTATCTCTTAAGAATTTGCACATTTACTAAATTTCAATAGATCTTTGATTTGTTGAGTATTTTCCCTAAAATGCCATTATACACGCACCAGAAAGATTAGACAGTGACCATAATCATAATCTTTCGTTAATATTCTTTTTTCAATCCAAATTTCAATCATTGTTTTGCAGTCCCAAGATACAAATCATCATATGAAACTTACGCTTAACAAAAGGTCAACAAAAGGAAACTGACGCTCACGCCCCCTCCTAAATCACGGTCAAACACGCAATTTTGAACATTTTTTTGTACATTTTGTTGGATATATTCATCTCTTCTAACAATATGAAAAAGGTAGCAACGGAAAACGATAGAATAACATCTCCTTTCAATGTTTTTAGTTTTCTGGATCTCGTAGATTATTTTTTACCCCGGTCAATTTGGAATTTTTGATCATCGGTGAGGTCAATGTTTGTATGGCTTTCCTCGTATTTCAGCACACGTACGTGCACAAAAACCCCTATAAATAGCTCCAAAATCAACCAATCAAAAAGGTAGCAGCTGAATTGATTAGTATATGGAAAAACCCGCATTTTGATGTAAAACAGACCCACATTCGTAAGGATTTTACGCGGTCAAAATGAATTCGAATGTTATACTTCTTGCCTCTCTCGTACTGATTCTCTTCGCTGCCCCTGCTGTCGAAGCACTTGGAGAGCAATCTTCCGAAGGAGGTTCGAAAGGAGCAGAATTTCCTCATTTTTTCCACGAAATCAATAAGTAAGTAGCGTTGGAATTGATTTCTGGAAATGCGCGGGAATACTATAGTTTTAATTATATGTTTCCTAATTTTACAATTTCAGCTTTCTGATTTATACATTGTCGAAAAAAATACAACGCGATGGTGGAGAAAGCTATGAGTCGGCATTGAAGACTATTGTTGAAAAGGTTCTGGACGAATCGGGTCTTAAAGGGATCACCGTCAACAACAGAATTATCAGTGCGATCAAAACTCAAATTTACAATTTACAAGCAAAAGTTAAAGCAGCATGGTTAAAAGGCGGTGGCAGGTTGGCAAAGAAAATTTTAGACTCGTGGAAAAATGGAAAGACCTATCGGTTCAAAATATATTACAACGAGTTAGATGTTGGAAAACTTAAAGAGGAAAATAGAGAATTAAGGAAAACAAAAAGAAAACTTGAAGAATCATTAGTCCAAGAAAAGGTTAAAAAACTACACGAAGAAAAACTCACGGACGCCTTAAAAAGAACAGAAAAACAAAGGAACTATTATAAGAAGCAATTCAGAGCAATAGCGCTAAAAGTTGCCAGAAAACAAAACAAAGTGAGAGGTCCAGAAAATAATAAAACTTTTAATGAATACTCCCCACAGCAAAGGACAAGAATAAGATCTAGTTTGAAAGAACAATGCAAGACAACACTATCCTTTCTTGGCCTTTATAATTTTATGGCTACGAAAGTTGAAGTTTTTAATCCTGATACCGGAATGTTTGAGACTTTTGAGCTAGCTAACGAACAAGATATAGATTTTACTAACGCCCCAACAAAAGAATTGACTAGTGATGACATCAATGAACTGAATACCTGGTTATATATCAAAGACAAATTCAATCTTTCCAATGAAGCATGGAATGAACTTGCTCAAAAATCCAAGGAAATTCCATGTCAATATAAAATGGTAAAGAGGATGCAAGCATTAAATGGTCAATGGGAAGTGAGGCCAACCCCTGGTGATGCTGAAGGTATTCAGATTGAATTTGCTAAGAGTTTAGAAGAGCAAATACAAAGGCTACAGAAACAGGGAGAACTGCTGGAAGGAAATACCATACAGGTCAAAATCAGTGGTGATGGGACTAATGTTGGAAGGACTTTAAAAATGAAAACATTACTTATACGATTTTAAACGAAAAAGATATTGCTATGGGAGAGAAAGGTAATTATATACTAGCAGTCATAAAAATACAAGAAGATTATGATAACTTAAGAATATCCCTTTCTGATCTTACGAATGAAATGTCTAAATTAAAAGAAATTACTGTCAATAATATAACATATAACATAGAATATTTTCTGGGTGGGGATTGGAAATTTTTAGCTTTAGTTTGTGGGTTGGGAAAGGCAAACCAAGATCATGCATATGCATATGGTGCAAGTGCCCAAGAATGGAAAGGCATGATACTACTAAAACATGGTCAATTAGTGATTCAAAGCAAGGAGCAAGATCCCTTGATGAAATATCTAATCATGCCAAGTCTAAAAAATTTAATTGTAAAGCTGTTCCTCTCTTCCCTTTTATTCCTATTGATCATGTAATTATTGATAACTTACATTTATTCTAAGAATATCAGATAATTTAATTGAGCTACTGATTAGAGAACTCAGAAGGCAGGATGCAGTTGACAAGCTAAAAAAATTTCCAAATGGATTTCAAAGGGATAAGTACAAGCACATGACAGGCTATGAAACCTTTCTAAACAACATTGGAATATCATTTTCATGGAAAATCAAAAAAGATACTAAAAAATTAGAATATAGAGATCTAACTGGCCCTGAAAAACTTATTTTATTTCAGCATATTAACTTTTCTACACTTCTTCCATTTTATGACAAATGTAATGATCTTGAAAAACTCTGGATTGATTTCATAGAAATCATAGGGGACCTCAAACTTACATTTTCATCTGAGGAAAGCATTATCAATTTGAAATGCAAAATCAGAAATTTCTTCTCCTTATTTCTCTCTTTGTATCAGGCAAAAGATGTGACACCCTATATGCATGCGCTGTATGCCCATGTTCCTGAGTTCCTATCACTGTATGAGAATCTCGCATATTTTACACAACAAGGGATGGAAAAATTTAATGACACTGCTTCAAAAAATTATTTTAGATCTACCAATCATAGAGGTATTTCTGCTCTGAAACAACTCTTTTTAAAGAAAAACAGAATTCACTTCCTTGAAGCAGAAGGCTGTGAGAGAGTTAAAGCCACATATCAATGTAAAAACTGCTCAAAAAGCTGCCATAATATTAAGACTTGCACTAAGAAATGTGCAAACTGTGGCTTTCAAGCTTGTTGTGCACATCTTGAGAGAGTAAATAATGTATGGACAAAAAAATGCCTAATTGCACAATAAAATTTTTAATAGGTTATTCACTGGGTATAGGGTATTCACTGTGATGATCAACATTCTAACACAACAGTTAATGTGCTAGATATTTAAACATACCTTGTATCAAAAATGATGTTCTGAATCTTCATTAATATAAATCAAAACATCAATGTAGAGCTATATTGCAATCAAAACAACAGTAAAAAATATTGCTTCTTCAGACTATTATATTGCCTCTAAAAAAAATGTATATATTAAGCATAATCTAATACCAAAATTATTAATTATTGGCAAAGAAATGTATTTTTACTTATTCCATTGTTGTTAATTCTTATCTATAATTATGTAATTATGTTTCATCAAATATTTTTTCTCAAGTCATTTCTAGTATTATGAACTAAATGTACTGTAATTGTAACGATTTCCATCACCACGAACAAATGTAAATACAATAAAATTTCTTTCTTCAATCTCAGACTTCACATATTGATCTCCAATTAACTTATATTCTACTATAGGATTAGATTTTGAAAGCCAGTAGCGAACTGTTCCTTTAATTACAAAGGCAAAGTCTCCATTACCATTAAAAATGCGCTCATCCCACTTTTTACCAAGGAAATTGTCAATGAGTCTGTTGGATGGTAGCCCGTAAATAGTCTTTTGTCTTTTTTAATACCTCTTACTACTGTGGCAAGTCCTCCTTCAAACACATCTGGCTCAACCCTAAGCTCTATGCGTACAGCTGGATCATCCCTTCGACCAGAAAACAATTTTCTCTTGATTTCCCGATATAATTGTTCATGGAATATTTCTTGTCTATCTCCAATTGAATCTGCGGAAGGTATATTCAGCTTTTCATGACGAACAAAGGGAAAGCTTGCTCCATCTCCAAAAGATTTTCACTCGTCATACTTTGTACTATTCCCAACATAGTGGATTTTTATTCGCTTCTTTGACTTATCTACCTCAGTTACTACCACGTCATAAAGATTATTGTCTTTCTTTGACGATTTTCTTTGCTTTGAAGCAAAATCCGAGGAAAATTCCTGCATATACCTCACTGGAAATTTTGACTCACGTTTTACACGAGTCGTGTCCGCCATTTTGAAAATCCATATATGGGATTGATTCGCATGCGCAGTACATTAAAATGTGTCCGCGTAGGCCTAGGCGCTAAAAAGAGCAAATGTTCATAAATGTATGGAATAAGTTTGATATGCATGGGATCGATGATGCAAAATCTAACTGCAGAGAAGTAAGACAAATAATTTAATACAATTCACTTTCAAGGTTTGATAGTTTTTCTTGAGTACAGCAAGTTTTCAATTTTTCACACTCATCCCGATAGGTTTTGTCGTTTCTCTCTCCCCAGGTTTCCTTTTCAATAGTCGCTTTTTCCAACATCCGGGCCAAATACTTTATTAAAGCAATTTGGACAGCCACGCTTTGCTGAGTGGGATGGACAAAAACCCACAAACTTTTCTTGCGGCAGATAGATCACATACTACACAAAGCAACGCTGCTTTGAAGGTATGTATTGCTCCACTTACTTTATCCGTATCCGCAAATTTTACGAAAACGGATACTTGTGGACGGTGAAAACGATTCGAATACGCTGCGTGTGGACGCAAACATTTTCGTATCCGCAAAAAGTAATTTGCGGATACAAAAATTTCCGGAAACGTGTGGACGGGGCCTTAGCCTGCGTAGCTCGGTTTTAGAGGGAAGGGGGGAGGGGAAGAGGAGAAGAAGGGAGAGCCTGCCTGCCCTGCATCCTTTTTTACTTAACGCCCCATTTTGAAAAAATCTAGCAACCAATCAAATTGGATTAACCAATCAGATAAGATTACACCGAAAATCAACACCGGTTCATTTTCCCTTCCCCCTCCACCCTCCCCACTCAACCACCTTATGTCGGGGTTATGTCGTTATGATTGTTGTGTGAACATCGAAACATAACACCATAAGGCCAACATAACGTCTTTGACATAACGACATAAAGAAAGGTCTCGACCTTTTCTTATGTTGTTGTGTTTGTGTTGATATGTCGGTATACAGCATTCACTTTGTGTGTTAACACGATCAACATAACGACATAAAAAGTCAACCAATCGGAAAATTCATTCAAGAGCGCAAGGGATCAAGGGATTGTGGTTCCCAGTCTTTGCCGTTCGCTTACAAGATTAATTTCAGTGTAAGCCGCGACGAACAACTTGCTGAAGCCATTAGATAATTTCCTGTATTGTACGATAAAAATTTAGTAAAATTTAGTAGAAGACAAAACTATGAAAAGTAATGCTTGGAAACAAGTGATAATAAAACTACCTGCGAGCGACAGGTCGTTGTTTATCTTTTTTTGGTGTTTGCATTTTCCTCCTACTCGATAAAATCTTTGACGTCTTGTAAATCAAATGTGACAAACCTTTCAGCCATGTTTTTGAACTTAATTTTCGATAATTTTAACAAAATTATCGATCCAGTGAGCAATCCTTGCAACCACACATACGAGACAAGCTGCCGACCGTTGTGATTTTCCCGCGCCTGAGAGCAATGACGTCACAGAATACTGAAAACTGATTGGTTATAATTTTACATGTGAAAATTATCTTGTTTTTACATGTGTTGAAATACGAAATTTCTTAGTTGTAGAAATCTTTGTAAACAACTATAGTTTATATAATAAAATACAATATTAATTATATTCTAGTGATTAAAAATGTCATGAACAACAAAGTTTGCATCTTAGGTTATGCAAATTTGCGCCAGTCTCTTACTCCGGCTGAGCCTACAACACTCATTGGCTGTGGCGACGTGAGATTGTACTTGCAACAAACGAAGAGCTCTCATGTTGCGCATCACCACGTGCTACAGACGACTTGTCGCTTGGGCGTTGAAGAAGAAGAAGTCAAGAAGAAGTTCGTTTTAAGACATGAATTGTGAGATAAATCAACCCAAATCGCTACAAAAATCACGTTCAAATCATTATTTGTGCTGTAAAGACGGAGTAAAGGTCGAAGTAAAGGTCGGAGTAAAGGTAAGCTTTAACTTTCAAATTTTGTTGTGCTTTGAGCTATTTTAATGCCGTGTATGTATGCCTGAATTGAAAGCAATGTCAGAATATTTGAAAGCATACAAATTCAGCACGCAAAAAACAGCACTATGAATTCTTTCTTTCAAGAATCCTTGTTTATTCGATGCGAGCAGATTCCATCATCGGAGCTTTCAAAATCTTTTTACGGAATATCGAAAGTTATTTTCAATTATATTCAGCAGAATTACTATTATACCCTAACCCTAACCCAAATGAGATAACAAAAGGGACTCCACGTGGTCCTAGTGTCACTCTACTCGAGGCAGCCGCTTACTAAACATTGAGTGCGTTTTCATAGAAAAAATTCAAACCCGTCTTCCTGTCGAATTTCTTTAATGGCTGACCAAGCTTCTGTCGCTCCAGTTCCGGAGAATGTATTACAGAATCCAATAAGTGTTTGTAAGCCGAGTTAAGATTCATGATAGTTTTGATTCATCAGCTTTTTAATCATAAATTAAGTTGGTAGTGTTACCGTATTACAGAATGTGAGTGAGAGGATTTCACGCATATTGGCACGTTATAACATCAAAACATGCATGAAACCCTGCCAAACATTACGCGGGTTTCTCTCCAAACCAAAAGACCCCATTGACAAGGGAAGTCAGACAGGGGTAGTTTTTTCAATCCCCTGTCATGAATGTGATATAAAGTACATCGGTGAGACGAAACGAGCACTTAAAACCAGAAAAAAAGAACACCAAGCAGCTCTAAGACTGAACCATCCGGATAAGTCAGCTCTAACAGAGCACGCCATGAAGACTGGCCACAGCATTAACTGGCTTGGTTGTTCTGTAGTTCATAAAGAAGAACGATGGCACCAGAGGAAATGGCTGTAGGCATGGAAGATTGCTAGTGAATCGGATGTTCTCTTTAATAGAGACAGTGGAAGAACATTGCCTGATAGCTATCGTAGCTTGATAGGCAAATAAGATCGTATATCGTGTCTTAATAGACAAAAAAAATAGCGCGCAATTAATTTTCCCTTCGTAACACGCGCGCTCCTAGCAACTGAAACGTTTAGCTATAGCACGCGCACATTGTTATGTTGCGTGTTTCTTGTGAATATTGTCACAACCATTTGCCCTGATGAAGAGCAAGATGCTCGAAAGCTTGGCTTAATTTAAAATTAAAAAGCTGATGAATCAAAACTATCATGAATGTATTACAGGTTTTGAACCCAACTGCTCCGGCTACAAATGCGGACCAAAATATGCTGCCTAGCAGAACGACCAGCAAAACGATGGCCAGAATGGAGTTCAGAACGCTGCTCCAAATGTGGTTCCTTAGGTAAATTTATGGGATTCTTGTATTATATTTTACTAGTATTTAGATATCTCAGCCGTTCGCTGGGGATATGCGTTTGTTAGTCGTTTTCATTCGCCGTTATGGTTCGGGGAGCGTCTTCGTACACATCGATCATAGTTTGTGCTAACACGTTTGAGCTAGTTTTGTCAATTCTTTAACCTTATTGTTATTCACCGCTATTATAACGATATTAATCATAATTTATGCTAATATTTTTGCTAATATGTCGTAATGCCTCGGTTAATGATAAATTAATTCTCACCATGGTAATTTTTAGCATAGTTGCATAGTTTAATCCTCAAGGGGAGTGTAGTTGTGTTTTTCTTAATGTTGTTTTGGGAATAGGGTTTATTAGCACTATTTCGGTGATTCCTCAGCAAATTATATTTTACTTGGTGTGCAACTGTGTTTACTACTTATGCCTGTGTGACTGTGTTTGTTGCCTGTGTGGCTGTGTTGGTTGTCTGCGTGGCTGTGTTTATTGCCTGTGTGGCCGTGTTCGTTGCCTGTGTGGCTGTGTTTGTTGCCTGTGTGGTTGTCTTTGTTGCCTGTGTGGCTGTTCAATGCCTGTGTGCTTTTGTTCAATGCCTGTGTGGCTGTGTTTGTTGCCTGTGTGGCTGTGTTTGTTGCCTGTGTGGCTTTGTTTGTTGCCTGTGTGGCTGTGTTTGTTGCCTGTGTGGCAGTGTTTGTTGTCTGTGTGGTTGTGTTCAATGCCTGTGTGGCTGTGTTCAATGCCTGTGTGGCTGTGTTTATTGCCTGTGTGGCTGTGTTCAATGCCTGTGTGGCTGTGTTTATTGCCTGTGTGGCTGTGTTTGTTGCCTGTGTGGCTGTGTTCAATGCCTGTGTGGCTGTGTTTGTTGCCTGTGTGGACGTGTTTATGCCTGTGTGCTGTGTTGTGTCTGTGGTTGCTGTGTGGCTGTTGCCTGTGTGGCTGTTGCCTGTGTGGCTGTTGCCTGTGTGGCTGTTGCCTGTGTGGCTGTTGCCTGTGTGGCTGTATTAATTGCTGTCGTGGCTGTGTTTGTTGACTGTGTAGTCGTGTTTAATGCCTGTGTGGCTGGATTGCCTGTGTGGTCATGTTTTGTGCATGCGTGACCGTGTTAATTGCCTGTAAGGCCGGGTTGCGTGTGTGGTCATGTTTCATTGCATATGTGACCGAGTTATTTGCCTGTGTCGCTGTGTTAATACCTGTTGTGGGGCTATCACAGGGAAAAAAAAATGGATTCCCAAATTGGGAATTGTTGGGAATTTCCTTGAATTCCAAATTCAGACACCAACATTGTGATTTATTGTTGGGAATTTCCTTCGAATACCCAATAGAAAAACAAAATTCCCAACAAACTAACATTGGCAATCAGTGTCACGATCCCAATTTCGTTCTCTCTGGGAATTGGATGGGAATTCGTTGGGAAGTCAAGGAAATTCCCAACAAATTCCCAATTTGGGAATCCAGGTTTTTTTCCTGTGTATGTTGCCTTTACGGCTGTGTTTGATGTATGTGTGGTGATGTCTAATACCTGTGTGGTCGTGTAAATGCTGTGTGGTTGTGCTTATGCCTCTGTGGCTGTGATTATCGGCCTTACACGAGGCCGCTGTGATGGCTTATAAGGGGAATCTACCTCCTATCCATTGTGGGTCTCCAGTCTGGGCGAGTAACTCATGCTGGGTCGCCACTATCACTACTGATCGGGAACCTATAGATATCTCCTGATTCTTTCTCTGCTCTGGTATTGCTTCTTCAGGCAACAGGATTGGAATTTGACAAGTGGGAGGAGTTCCGAAGAAAGGCTTTGGCAATGTGGCCAAGAGAAAACTCAAGCTAAGCGGTCGTGGGTGGATATCGATGGAGTTCCCGTTCAGGGGGGCCAAAAAATCCTCATCCTGCTAGAGGGAAGTTATTTCATCAATAACGTTCCCCATGATAATAAAAATAATAATAATAATAATAATAATAATAATAATAATAATAATAATAATAATAATAGACACAACGCTGCTTTGAAAGTGTTTTTCTTTGAGATGCTAAGAGATCTCAAACTGGATGATAGTACACCCCCATGGTTTTCTGATGACCACATGTATGTACGATCTAACCGTGTGGACGCGCGTTTCATCGGCCACAATAATAAGAAAGTACTCATGGTGGAAATGAGCTGTCCGTGGGTTAACAACCGAGAAAAGAAAGACAAAGAGAAGACGAAGAAGTATGGAGCACTTAGACTTGAGCTCACAAAACAACACCCAGGATACACGATCTTGCAAGTGAACCTCATTTTGGACGCTCTTGGAGGATGGTCTAAAGAGATGGAGCCTGAGATGAAGAATATCTTTGGAGCAAGATACAAAGATGTATTACTCAGAATGCAGAAAGCGGTATGAAGCTGCACAGTGAACATTGCAAGAACATTCAAATTAATCACATCTTAAGGACATTTCAAACATTCCAAGTATTTAAACTGCATCTTAAGGAACATTAATAATTGGTTTTAAGTGATTGTATATATTATTAATCCTGTCATGCTGGTAGGTTACGAAATTACGCCCTATCTAGCTTACCTAATTAGCATTCAAACGTGTTTACTGCTGATAATAATAATAATAATAATAATAATAATAATAATAATGTCTTTATTATGTGAATAAAACACATATCTATATTTACAATTGTACCACTAAAAACTATATAAATTTAAGAATTAAAATAAATGAAATTAAAATATATCAATTTCCTAAAATATCAAAAGCTAATCTATTCATAAAAATTGCTTTATACCGCTCTGTATTAACAAGCTTAGAGACCCTCAGGCCTTCTTAGTCAAAGGCATTCATCAGCATTTTCAGTTCTGGGAGGAACTTTTCTATTCATGCCTAGGTTTAAGGGCAGGGTGGAGCATAAGCCAATGTCAAACTATATCACGTAAACACATTTTGTGTCGTTATCTAAGTAAGGATTGGGCAAGAAGGCTTAATACTTTAGAAGGATACTTAAATTGTACTGCTTTGTAATAAAGGCGTAGTAAAAAGGATTCGAGATTCAAGGTGCATGGGTATTTGTGCATGGAATGGTTAAGGCGTGTCCCAGTCCATCGTAATTTCCCATTCTTCATTACCATCTCATGAATAACAATACCCGGGGAAGAATATTACACTATTATATAATCGTGTAGACGACTTAAAACGATTCATGAACGATGACCATTTACTTGTGGACGGACAGAATTCGTTTACAAAATTATGTGTTTACGAATGAAAACGTATACGTGTGGACGGGGTCAACACCTATTTACCTTCACGCCTACCAAGGAGATAGGGTATGGGATGAACTCAGTGAGGTCGGGATCATCTTGACTTCAAAGCATATCTAACAGTGAATGCCTGGGATATTGGAAATATATAAAGTACTTCAAATATAAGCAGCAATTGAACGATTTCCATAAAGAAAGTCTGTAACAGGGTGCCAATGGGGTTAGTAGTTAACTGAGACCTAAAATTAGTAATTAACAGTTAACTGCACGCTATTTCATGATTTTAGTTAATATTATGACCAGCGCTGGTAAACAGTTAACTGACATTAGGCTAGAAAATTAATAGTTAATTGACAATTGGGTATCACCACTGGCACCCTCATGTAAGGTATTTGATTTTCATATTTTTGATGGTGATACCAATTTTTTTTGTTACGTTATTTTCTCTTTTCTAATATTTATATCTATGTATTTCTTTAAATATCTTTTTACGTAAGAGTGCAAATAAAATTATTGTCGTTGTGGGAGTGGTTGTTTTTTTGTTGTTGTTTTTGTGGTTGTTGTTTTTTGGGCCCGAGGAAGTAAGTATTGCTCAGCTCCTTTAAATTCACGTCATGCGATATTCTTTGATTTTGGTTGGCTGGTTGTGATGATGATAATGATGATGATGGTGGTGGTAGTGGTGATGATGATGATGATGGTGATGATGGAGATGATAATGAAGGTGGAGATGGCAATGGCGGTGATAACAAATGTTACATGATGATGATGAAAACGGCTGCTAAAGGCGTCTTCACATGCTTTCAGCTCGAAGCCGTTGAGCTGCGCCACTGCTGTACTTGCGGTGGTGATAAGCGTGCCGTTTTTCTGTCTATAATGATAACTGTAATGATGACGATAATGACGATAATGATGACACGGCTAAAAAACTGCTGCGCATGCGCCAAAATACCTAAAAACAAGATGGCGGACGCGTGAGTGTTTCACGTGCTTCAAAATGTTTATATTTCCAATGACTCCCAGCGTTTCAGTTTGACTTTGATTGGAGATCGAGAGCAAGCAGATAAATCTGTAGACCCTATTGAACATGTCCATGGTCTTTGAAAGAATATTGACTAATTGATCATTATGGTAAACGATGCTGTTTTGGGGCAATAATATTGATAGTCATGGCAAAAATCGTTGCAAACCACCTTTGTATTTTTAGCTGACTTAAGGTCAGAACAACATACTTAAGCTCAAGACTGTGATATTTTGTTCATTATTTGTCATTCTACAACATATCAAATGAGCCCCTGAATCCAAAGATGAGCACCGAAACAATTTGCAATTTTTCCTTTCTTGTACACGAAGCCTTCAACAAGATACCTGGGTATTCGAGGGAAAATTCTTCGTACGATCAATAGTTCATCATTGCCATTCTAACCTTTCAAATGTGACAAGATTCGCTATACTTTAAATCAAATTTATGATACAAATGGAATTATTTCAATAAAGATGTTTCCAATAGTAATAAGTTGTAATATTATTGGCTCCGAATATTTCCGCCATAAATTGCTTATATAAGCTAATTATAGATCAACAAATTTAAGCTTCTAGCCTTGTGAAAATGTTTGTTATTGTTTCTTCTACTAAATATCGAAACTGACAGTTGCTTTTTGTCGATACTTTTACATTTTTAAGTTTCAAGTGTTTAATTTTTGATATACAAAATTATTAGTCAACACAGCTAGATTTCACTTCAGAAGGTAAATAAAAAAATCTCTGGGTGCTTCCAAAATGACCTATTCAAAATGACCTTTTCGAGTTTACCTATTTTCATAACATGAATACAAAACAAGTGGATCACTTAATTAGTTTAGCCTTTTTCATATAAAATTATCTTGAATATTTATCATGCAACAAAGGTGGTTACTGGATATTTCTACTTTAGCATTAATCTATTCTGCATTATTGGTAAGACAGAAGATGATGCTATGAAATCAGAACAAGCATGAAATTAAAGCCTATAAATAATTTATACACATACAATGGGATGAACCCCAGAATTCCTTTTTATATTTTTATAATATTTCAACAAAATTTTCAGTTCATACTACAAAGAGGACTCATGCTCACTCTCATCACTCATTAGGAGCATTTCAAATTTAGGTCTAGTACTAGTTAAAGCTTTGTTTTATTTTATTTTATTTTTGTTTGTTTTGTTTTGAAAGTAAACCTTTTTTAAAAAAGAAAGTCTCCTTTTTTAGCCTCTTGTAAACTGTAATTATGCAATCAAAACTGATTAATGCATTGTGAAAGGTGACTGTAACTCTTTTTTCTATTTATTCCAAATGATATCATCATTCTGACAAATATAATAAATGAAACACAATTATATCTCACTTCTGTAGTTAACCAATGATCTATTCCAAAAGAGCTTAATATATAGTCAATATATGAGCTGTTTCAAGAAATAAAACCTGGAACTGAAAAGAAATAACCTTTGACTTAGAGCCACACTGAATGTATACTTCCATTTTAAAGTGTGACAAGGATATAACCACACTCCCAACAACCTGATCTCATATCTACTGATCTTCTGTACCAAAGCAATGAACTTTTAAAATTAAAACATAAGGTATACTTATGAAGCATTGTAAAGACTAATATCTGCTACCATGAATACATATAATGAATTGTTGTGAATAAACATTTTCATGAAAAACCTCAGAATTACCTTACTGAATTCAGGAATTGTTCTACATTTTTTTTTTCAGTCTATTTTCTATATGGTCTTCTCAAACGTATATTTGTATGACTGGTAAATGAAAAATCTATCTTCTTTGGTTCTTTACTTTTTGTAAATTAAACACTGAAGACACAGCACATGGCAAGGCTTCTGCTGTCAAAATAATGAAGGCTTTTACACATAATGACTAAAGACAAAAATAATTCAGAAAGACTTTTCTATTTACAGTGCTGCAAAGTACTTATACAGAGAAATACATTATTATGTATATAGCAGGTTTGGGAGATCACTGGAAAAACCTTGAAAAGCTAGAAATTGAGGGGAAAAATCATTTTTGACATTGACTATAAATGCCACATTAACTTTGGAAGCACTTTTAAAACACAACCTTTGGTTTTGGTATTCACCTGTGAGGTTTAAAAGAGAACAAGACCTTAGCCATACTATACAATTCAACAGCTCACTGTTATACACAACCTTACTTCCACTTTACAGCTATAGCACTTGAAAAAATATTTTCTCTTTTTAATCAAAGGAGTGTACTTCCACACTAGACATAATCAGTATTATTATGATATTATGATTTTTTTCATTTATAATAATATGATGAATTATTGAACTGAAATGAAAGTAATATGAATAGAGAGAATCTAATATACACTCTAATTTGCATTTAATTCCTTTAAATAGTGATGAAAATATTTAATTGTAAACCAGGAGGTGATTAAACTAGCCTTTTAAAGCAACTTCAGTCTGTATTCAAAATCTTCTTAATAATAAGTGGTTGCCGAATAATTTGTTTTCCTTTTTTTTTTTTTTTTTTTTGCTTTTTACGTTGTTGTTGTTGTGTTTTTTGTCTGCGAAATCCCCAAACGAAGGCATATCTAGGGTTTTACCTCACGTTATTGAAATTTGTCTAAAATTTGCGAGTTCCAGAACTAATAAGTAACGTATTTTACATCATGATCGGAGTAAAGCTTGTTCATCTATAGCTTTTATTGCGATTTTTAAAATTTACAGCATTCATGACTATATTTACTTGATTATTTTGACAATCGATGAGCTTTTCAAGTTCAGAATCTTGAAATAGACTTGGAACAAGAAAACAATAATCATATTCCTTCTCTGTCTTTTTATCCAAGTAAGCTTACTCGATGACTTGTTTTTGTCCAAATTAGACTAAAAACTTGACAATTTACCATTTACCGGACATCGTGTTTCTCATCTGTGACGTTTTCTTGATAAACTATGGCATATAATCAAGGTCTTTGAGATAAAAACTGCGATTTTCGGAAGGAAAAATGCTATCCTTATCCTTATCCTTATCCTTATCCTTATCCTTATCCTTATCCTTATCCTTATCATCATCATCATCATCATCATCATCATTATCATTATCATTATCATTGTTTGTACGTAATAGGCCCTTTGCAGCTAGTGGTCACGTGCTTGGATACCGCTTAGCAACACAAAACTGGAGAGCAAGCCTTCCAGTAAACAAAAGTTGTAATAGGTCAAGCACGCGTGGTTTTATACGATAGTTTCATCGTTCAAAACGCTTAATCCTTTTGCCCTATCTACAAACACAGTAAGATAATCTTAAATTCTCTCCTTTGGACTCGATTTTTGGTTCGAAGTAACGATATTCTTCGCGTTATCGCGAAAAAATTGTCACCGCCGGCCCGCTCGACGGCTGAAAAACATGGCGACTTCGCAAGGTATGTACTTCAAAACTCTCCTTTTTTTTGGTTTCTTTTCAATTATTGGACTTCTAAAATCTCTAAAATAACAGTTTAGATTGTGAATGGTGATCGATTGTAATTGGACGGCATTTTAATGGACGATTTGTTTATTTTTTGTGAGAGTGATTCCACGTCTAAAGTCAAGACTAACCCATGTTTACATATATTCGCTGTAGATGTTAGAACTCCCCACGAGCCATCACATACCAAGAAAAATTCTTCGTACTGATATTTTTATATTTATTTTTGTTTTAGATGAAGTAGAAACTCAAGACATCTCTATCTTTCCTTCCCTCACCTTCGATGATGTAGGGAGCTACGCTATAGAGAAGTCTGGCTGCACAAGCACTTCGAAAGCGTACAAATTTATGGCGGAACCAGGCTATTTACATGACGTTAAAGGTACTTGATAGCCAAAATGTTTTTTCTATTTCATTATGATATGAATGGCAGACAATTCACACTAATTTTTCCAATTTTTTAGTGATATACCGACCAGTGCGTGAGAGTTAAATGCAAGTGTTACCGCTCAATGAGGAAGTCTGAACCACCGCACATTTTAGAGGTGTCAGTCCAGAACAACAATTTGACATTGCTGTCTGGGCTGTGCTCATGTGTAGCCGGGGCAGGTGGATACTGCCATCATGTGATCGGGCTTCTTTACTATTTAGCCCTTCTTAAGCAACTGGGACATCGGACATTGCCTGATGAGCTAACATGTACCAGCATGAAGCAGCGTTGGAGCATACCTAGAGGATCCAAAATCGCACAAAAAGAAATACAAGACGTGCTAGTGAAAAAACCCCAACTTGGCGCTTCGTACAGTAGATATATCAAGAGTAATTTGTATTCCC
Organism: Actinia tenebrosa; assembly: GCF_029948245.1. Lineage (NCBI taxonomy): Eukaryota > Metazoa > Cnidaria > Anthozoa > Actiniaria > Actiniidae > Actinia > Actinia tenebrosa. Next base: position 11,026,345 of record NW_028292570.1, on the reverse strand, counting down.
CATCTACCCAGTATCCTACCCTCACAAAAGAGCACTTTAATGGCTTCCAACCACCTTATCCTCTCTTTACAACCATTCTGCCCAATCAAGATCAACTTGGCAATATCCCATTTGTACAGAGCAAGTTTGGAAATGTCCCAAAAGGCTGTGTCCTGTCATATCAACAAAAGATGTCAACTGACTACATCATAAATGATTTTACTTGCACTTCTTTCCCAGAGCTTCCCCTCTCAAGTGCAGAGGACAGATTTAATAACAATGTGTCAATCTGTCTTGACAGTCGTCAACAATCTATATTTGGAACATTGTCTGTGACAACAGAGTCATCACTGAGAGTGCAGCAGCAAACAGTCACTCAAAGTCAGAGTGATGTATGGCACCTGCTCAGAAAAAAAAGGGTAACAGCAAGCAAATTTGGCATTGTCGCTCGCCGGGTGTCACATTTTGACACCCTTGTCAATCAGCTAAACCCCACCAGATTTGTACAAACTGCAGCAATGAGAAGAGGCATTGAACTTGAACCACATGCTGCCATGGTCTATGCTAGCAATGCAAAGGGTGGAAGAGTAAACCTCTTCCCATCTGGGCTGATTGTCCACCCAAAGTGCCCATGGCTAGGTTGTAGCCCAGACAGGAAAGTTTATGACCTTGATGCCGTAAATAATGGTCAGAATCCCTTTGGCTTGTTAGAAATAAAGGTCGTTAAAGAGGGGGAAACATCATTTGACAATGTGAGGTATCTCACCAAGGACCAGAACACTAACCAGTACAAACTGAAAACAACAGACATTTATTATTACCAGATCCAGTGCCAGCTTGGACTCACAGGATTAGAATGGTGTGATTTTTTCAGTTACATTGACGAAAATTTGTTTGTTTGCTCTAGAATTAATTTTGATTCAGTGTTTTTCCAGCAAGCAAAGGACAAAGTTGATAGTTTTTTCTTCAATTACTATTTACATTAATACACTAAGATTTTTGTTGTTGTTCTCAAACCATGGCCAGATTTCTTATGATAACAAATATTATATTATTTTTATTAATGACAAATCAATTCATAATCTTAATTTATTTTTTATTATATTTATATCATATTAGTATTATATTTATTTGTGCTATTTAGATTTTGTGTTTGTTCATTAGTTTTTTTTTTTGAGTTTTCATTTACAAACAAATTGAAATAGTTACAAAAAGCAATCCAAGACACATGATAAACCAACCTGCATTAAAGATTATCTAATGGGTTATGTAAGCCACATTAATCATACATTCACCAACTTCTTACAGACACTATGCCTCATTATTACCATTGGATAAAATAAGTGGGCCTTGAAAATTTGTAAGGAGGCAGGCTACAGTATATAACTGATTGACTGAACCTAAAGTGGACAATGGCACATCTGAATCAAAAAAGTGGTACTCTTTGACTCTTCTTATTGCCCTCTCGACATGAATTCTAAGACTTGCTAGTGTCTTTGTTTTTTGAACATCTGCGGCAGAGAATTGTTCCTGACTTTCAAGAAACGGAGGAATATTTAACTCTACCCGCTTCTCCCTAAGTAAATCTTCAATGTCAAACCCTTTGTCTGCCATGACTGAATCACCAGGTTCTAACAAATCTAGAATGCCGCTGCACCTTGTGATTTCCTTATCACTAATCCCCCCTGTGTAAAGGCTAGAAACGAAGCTAATAGCTCCATTAGGGGTAATGCCTATCAAACCCTTGAGTGTAGTATTACTCTTATAACTAGAATAAAGCTGCGACTGAAGTAGTAGGGAGGTAGGTGTTTGAACAAAAATCTCTGTACAATCTAAAATGACACGTGTGCTTGCATAAAGCTTTTTAAAACCTTCTGGCATAAACCTATCAACATCTTGCCTTGAAGGCCAGATCACTTGACTACCAAGAAGAAAATACAAAAAATTAGTCCATGTGATCAATTTCCTGCAAACTGACGATTTATGTATTCGGAACCTATGAGCTAAATCCTGTCCGAATAGACCTAGTTTGAGGCGTACACAAAATATAAACAATTCATCCACAAGAAGCATATTTCTTGAGTCTGGTCTACTTTCTCTTTCTCCAGAGGCATAACAATATGTCATTTGTGCAGCACATGGCTGCAAAAACTTAAAAAAGAACTGAATATGTAAATAGGATGGGAAACCTGTATAAAATCTTATGATCTCATTGTCTGTGCCAAATCTCTCAAGCCCAAATTTATTAAGTGCTAATTGTTCTGCAGCTTGCCTCTTAATGTCCTCAATTTCTTTTGCAGCTTCAACTTTAACCCTTTTTATTTCAGTGAGGGCAGCTGCAGTTTCATTTCTACTTTGTTCAAGTTGCTTTTGTGCATCTTGGAACTGTGCTCTGAGTGACTGGACTTGTGCTTGTAGGTCATCCATGCTGAAGGTTGTAGAAGTGCTGGGACTATTATCTTCATTGTCATCACTTTCATCTGTCTGAGTGTCTCTGTAAAAAGGTTTTGAAATTATGATGACACTCAGTTCACACTCAGTTCACACTAAATAAAAAATTATAAAAGACTAAATTATTAAAATTATAAAATTATTTTGGTTTAAACCAAAATAAACATCAAGTACAATTCCATCAGTCAAGTCTAAATGAAATGTATTGAAGTAGAAATATGTGATATTCATTACCTAAACCTATCTACTTGTCGAATTATCTTTCTTCTTGCTTTGGATTTGGTTGACCAGTCAAAGATTGATGGTACAGCTTCTCTTTTTAGCAACTGACGTCCAGAATCAGTGGGAGGATTGTAATCTTCCTCAGTGAAGTGTTTTGAGCACACTCTGGTACTTTTGTTAACCTATTATAAATCAAATGTCCTTTTAATAACAATGTAACTGTATTCAACTATTTTTATCTTCATTACAGTTTTTTAAAGATCCACAGGCAATTCGTATTGTGCATTGATATTGTTAGATTCCTATATACCTTGAAGTGTGGGCCCACATCTCTTCGTATCTTCACCAGCCATTCCTTTTTCAATTGCTCATCCCTTGCACGGCCTGGTAAGCGGTGAAACTTTAAATCAGGATGATATCGAGAATCTCCGTTACACAAGGGAACACAACAATGGTACGAAGAATTTTTCTTGGTATGTGATGGCTCGTCGGGAGTTCTAACATCTACAGCGAATATATGTAAACATGGGTTAGTCTTGACTTTAGACGTGGAATCACTCTCACAAAAAATAAACAAATCGTCCATTAAAATGCCGTCCAATTACAATCGATCACCATTCACAATTTAAACTGTTATTTTAGAGATTTTAGAAGTCCAATAATTGAAAAGAAACCAAAAAAAAGGAGAGTTTTGAAGTACATACCTTGCGAAGTCGCCATGTTTTTCAGCCGTCGAGCGGGCCGGCGGTGACAATTTTTTCGCGATAACGCGAAGAATATCGTTACTTCGAACCAAAAATCGAGTCCAAAGGAGAGAATTTAAGATTATCTTACTGTGTTTGTAGATAGGGCAAAAGGATTAAGCGTTTTGAACGATGAAACTATCGTATAAAACCACGCGTGCTTGACCTATTACAACTTTTGTTTACTGGAAGGCTTGCTCTCCAGTTTTGTGTTGCTAAGCGGTATCCAAGCACGTGACCACTAGCTGCAAAGGGCCTATTACGTAATTCAGCCCATATGGGCTGCGATAAAATTTTCAATAAAAATCTATCTAGATATATCTAAATCTAAATGAATAAAGTAATACAAATAAGGCTTTAGGCTTAGGGTTAGGGTTGAATAGGGGAATGCTGTAAAACATTGCCCAGTGACTCCAACGTTTTGTGTAAAATAGTGCTATCGGTGTGCAACATCCCAATTCCGTTCATTTGCTTTCATTTTCAGCACGGTTATAGTATTACCCTTTTTTAACGCTGACCCTGAATGACAAGAGTGTATGTATTGTAGTGTATGTATGTATGAATTGACGTACTGATAAAAAGGTAAAGAAGTTATCGCCCAAGAGAACAAGACATCCGGGCCTGGTTCACGACGCCCGAGAGGACGAAGGTAGGCCCACAAATGACAACTGTTCTCAAGGAGGAGTATGTTCTGTTGGGTGAAAAACAAAACTTTATCTCAGAAGATCGTAACAACAAATCTACTCTACAACAGTTACTTTGGACTGCAAGGCTCCAGAGCTCCAGAAATTTTAAACTCTGATATCCTTTAGAGCCTTGGCGGCTATTGTTTGCTTTAAATCCTCTGCAGGTAGATCGTTGCGTTCTAACACGGAATTTGACTTAGATGCCAATTGCCTGAATCTGTGGTACCACCCGTACAAAACAGAATTATTACTATTGCAGCAACACTTCATTAGTAGGGTAAAACTAACCTGCCTCACGACGGTCTAAACCTAGCTCACGTTTCCTATTATTGTGTGAACAATCCAACAATTGGCGAATTCTGCTTTGCAATGATAGGAAGAGCCGACTTTGTAGGATCAAAAAGAAACGTCGCTATGAACTTTAAGCGCGGCACCAATGAGAAAGGCTAAAGGGATTGATAGACCATGCTTTCACAGTTTGTATTCATACCGAAAATCAAAATCAAGTAATCTTTTACCCTTTTGTTCTACATGAGATTTCTGTTCTCATTGAGTTCACCTTAGGACACCTCGCGTTATCAATTGACAGATGTCCCGCCCCCGCCAAACACCCAACCTGACAGTGTCTTCGACTCTGATTGGTCTGCAAAAGAGAGACCTTAAGGTGATTGCCTATGTTGGCACTGCTTGTCCCATACTTGATTTTATTCCATACACATACGCAAAGCGTACGGTAAAGACTAGACAAATACATTAAATAGATAAATAACTTAGTAAGTATGACAAATAGGAAAAACTACGAAACATTAAACTGCAAAACGATAAGAAATATATGGAAACGAATAACTTACATTTGTGTACGAAGGGACGAAACTGCGAGCACCAACTAACTAAGTATTTACATACAGGGCGTATATAAGGCGTACAAAAGCTCCTAAGGGACAAGACTAAATGACGAAACAACGACGAAAATACTTAGACTGAAACGGGTGAAACAAAAGCTATGGAACACTTATAAACAAACCTAAGACAAAGAGAACTTCGATTTTCCGAATTGAAATTTAATGCTGATTCCAAATCTGGAAAGAAAAATAGTGTGTCCCGAATTCGTTTTCGAGATAATCAGCATTTAATGGAAGCCTACGCGCGAGCTTTTGAAGTAAAAATTGCGCCACCGGAAGTGATTAGAAAAAAATAAAGATTAATAAGATAATATTTATTTGCAGAATATATGATTGCACGAATGAAGGCTAGTCAATCCTTTTACAATAATACATGGCTATTTTCGACAAAAAGACAAAGAGAGACATTGATTTGTCATATTTTGTAGTTTCGGTGCTCTTAAAAAATCTCATAAAGTCGAACAAAAATTCCTACAAAAATCTATTTTTTCACGTGTTCCTGATTTAAACTTTTCCTAAAATGTTGATATAACCTAGATGTTTAGGAGTTTTTTCGAATGAGCTATCAAAAAATATAGAGTCCCGTGCAAAATTTGAGGGTTTATCCCTGTTGAAGCTCAAAACGCGTATGGTTCTTCAATAAAATCTTGTAGATTTTTCAGCGGTTTTTGAGCGCGCGCACATCGTGGGCTCAAATCGAACGTTCAAAAGTAGGCAGCCACCTTAAATCCAGAACGCAAACCTTTCTTCTCCACTTCATCCAATAAGTAAAATTGATTCTCCTTAAAGGATTTAAGTTGTGCTCGTTCCAATTACAAGACTTAGAAAAGTCACGTCTTGTTATTTCTCGTCAGGCTCCATCTCTATACAATACCTTACCATCAACAGTTGAGATCACACACAGTCTTTGCCCGTGTGAACCCAAAATCCACACTTGCTCTCCAATGGATCCTCGATAAAGGTTTTCAGAAGTGCTTATTCCAATTGCAAGACTTAGTAAAGCCATGTCTTATTATTTCTTTTCAGGCTCCATCTCAATACAATAGCTTATCATCAACACTTAACATCACACGCAGTCTTTTGCCGTGCGAAACCACAAACCAAAATCCAGACTTTGCCTTCTTTACCCAACTTTCACAACGTCTCCCCGAATCCACCACTTGCATGCACGCAATGCAAGAGCCTTATACTATTCCCAAATCCCGGCTACCAGCACTTCTCCAATAGTTTTCCTTACGGATCTCCACAATGCAACTGCTAAATATCCCAAGAAACCAACTCTTGTACTCGGCTACAATACGAGCTATGAGGCGTCTCTGCCATTTTTCTCGACGCCTTTCTCAAGCACCGTTTCCCCTCACATTAATACTCTTCAACTTTCCAATCTCCTTCTGTTTGCAACGCAATTTTTTTTTTAATTACCTTTATTCAAAATTTTTTTCTCACAGCGGGAATCGAACTCTGCCCACGACAGTGAGAGCGCCAAATCCCAACCACTAGACCATGTGGGAATACGATAAATGTACGTTTACGATTGTTGTATCTTACCTTTATTTCGAATCATCATCTTTTTTCCTCCTAGGTTTGACTCTTCCTCAAAATAAAAAATAAAAAATAGTGTTGTTATCATTTTTGTCTTTTTATTTGGCATATTAGAAGTCAAAAGGCGTATTTCGTCGGCTGAAATGAGGCAGATTAGTTTTACCCTACTAATGAAGTGTTGCTGCAATACTGAGTAATAATTCTGTTTTGTACGGGTGGAACCGCAGATTCAGGCAATTGGCACCTCCGTGTTAGAACGCAACGATCTACCTGCAAAGGATTTTAATGCAAACAATAGCCGCCAAGGCTCTAAAGGATATCAGAGTTTAAAATTTCTGGAGCTCTGGAGCCTTGCAGACCAAAGTTGTAGAGTAGATTTGTTGTTACGATCTTCTGAGATAAAGTTTTGTTTTTCAGCCAACAGAACATACTCCTCCTTGAGAACAGTTGTCATTTGTGGGCCAACCTTCGTCCTCTCGGGCGTCGTGAACCAGGCCCGAATGTCTTGTTCTGTGTGCTGAAAATGAAAGCAAATGAACGGAATTGGGATGTTGCACACCGATAGCACTATTTTACGCAAAACGTTGGAGTCATTGGGCAATGTTTTACAGCATTCCCCTATTTAACCCTAACATTAAGCCTAAAGCCTTATTTGTGTTACTTTATTCATTTAGATTTAGATATATCTAGATAGATTTTTATTGAAAATTTAATTTTTATCGCAGCCCATATGGGCTGAATTACGTAATTACATACAAACAATGATAATGATAATGATAATGATGATGATGTTGATAATAATAATAATAAGTAAATTTGTAGCAATAATAATTCTCAAAATTGAGGGATAAAAGCCAATAAGTATAAGTAAAAATATTATCATTATCGTTATCAATACAGTTATCATTATAGACAGAAAAACGGCATCGCTTATCACCATCGCAAGTACAGCTGTGGCGCAGCTCAACGGCTTCGAGCTGAAAGCAATATACAAATACCCATGCACCATTAGAATGACAACTCGAATCCTTTTTACTACGCCTTTATTACAAAGCAAGTACGATTTAGCACTCTTCTAAAGTATTAAGCCTTCTTTCCCAATCCTTACTTAAATAATAACTTAGTACATATCACCCAACAAATTTCAATAATAATTCATCATCACTCGCAAATTTTTTCTACGTGATATAGTTTTACACTGGGTTATGCTCCACCCTGCCCTTAAACCTAGGCATGAATAGAGAAGTTCCTGAACTGAAAATTCTGATGAATGCCTTTGACTAAGAAGGCCTGAGGGTCTCTAAGTTTATTAATACAGAGCGGTATAAAGCAATTTTTATAAATGGATTAGCTTTTAATAATTTAGGAAATTGATATATTTTAATTTCATTTATTTTAATTCTTAAATTTATATAGTTTTTAGTGGTACAATTGTAAATATAGATATGTGTTTTATTCACATAATAAAGACATTATTATTATTATTATTATTGTTATTATTATTATTATTGTTATTATTATTATTATTATTATTATGGGGAACGTTATTGATGAGATTATTTATTATTATTATTATCATTATTATTATTATTTATTATTATTACTATTATTATTATTAAGATTATGCAGATCAGAGACCTCGCCCATTGAACTAACTTCCCTCTAGCAAGATGAGGATTTTTTGTCCCCCCTGAACGGGAACTCCATCGATATCCACCCACGACCGCTGAGCTTAGCCACATAGCCAAAGCCTTTCTTCGGAACTCCTCCCACTTGTCAAATTCCAATCCTGTTGCCTGAAGAAGCAATACCAGAGCAGAGAAAGAATCAGATTCAGGCTGGACAGGAGTTCAGACAAAAGATATATAAGGCAAGAAAAAAACCAGAACCAACAGATGTGAGGAGATACCGATAGGTTCCCGATCAGGAGAGAGCAACTTCGACACGCCTAACAATAGGTCGTCTGGTGGCCCACCGTAGTGGTGACCCAGCATGAGTTACTCGCCCAGACTGGAGACCCACAATGGATAGGAGGTAGATTCCCCTTATAAGCCATCACAGCGGCCTCGTGTAAGGCCGATAATCACAGCCACAGAGGCATAAGCACAACCACACAGCATTTACACGACCACACAGGTATTAGACATCGCCAAACATACATCAAACACAGCCACACAGGCATTGAACACGGCCACACAGGCAATAAACACAGCCACACAGGCATTGAACACAGCCACACAGGCATTGAACACAACCACACAGGCATTAAACAGCCACACAGGACCTTCAAGGGTCACTGTTCCTAAACGAAACTATTCATTTACACTGAACTAAGCAAATATTTTATAGAAAATCGTTTGGAAATGCTATTTATTTTGTCTTCGTCCAAGTCCTGTAAATTACTGATTATTTATTGGAGCGAATTCTCGTTAGACCTTCGCACATTTCAACATACAAGAACATTGCTTCGGCTGTTTGTAATGTGCGGCGATCAATTTACTTTTTATTCAGAACGGCTTATTTGAATTACAAAACTGGCCGAATTTCCTTCAAAAATCCATTGGAATTGTTCTTTTTTTTCGTCTTTTGCTATTTTTTCTACGATCTACATCTACATTGATTATTTTCTTACTAGTATTAAAGAAGTCACTTAGTTAATAACATAGATGCAAAAATTTATCATTTCTGATTGGTTGAGAGCAGTGCTGTTTTCCTGAAACACCAGTGCAAAAATGTGAAACACTTTTCAGTGATTGGTTGAAAAGACAAAAGAAATTCAAACTAGCCAATCAGATCACAGCAGTTGTCATAGCAACAGAACAGCCTTCCCTCCCTGGAAGTTCTCAGAAAATTCAAGATGGCGGGTTTTCATCTTAAAAATGGATTCAAAAATGTTAAAAAAGTCAAGCTTCGTCAGTTGAAAACCAGCAAAAAAGGTTGAGAATGGCAAAAGGAGGACTTGCTGCTTGTTATTTGAGAATTAAGAAGGAAAGAAAACATCAGTTGGGCCATTTTACAGTTGTTCAAGGTCACTTGACGCGAAAGTTGAAGCGAGAGACGTTGAAACTTGCCGTTGAAACTTCAAGAGCTTTCGTCTACTTTATCCGTAAAGAGGTAAATAATACTTTTGTAAAAAGAAAGCAGCTTATTCAACTTTAATTTGAGTGTTTAGGAATTGAAAAAAGAGGATATTTGATGAATTAAGTAAGTTTTGCAGAATTTCTTCGCAATATGCTTACTTGTTTTCTCAAAAAATGTCAAATATTTGAAGTCTTGAAGATGAAAAAAATGATTTCTAAAAAAAAAAGTTTTTACTTTTTAAAGATCAAAAGTAATCTTTGTTATTCATATTTCTTTCCTGTTTTGTAAATGAAATAATGTTTTGCAAACCGATTTTCGACAAAAACAAACGAGTTCTTCGCTTCGTGCATTTTTTCCAACACGTCTTTTTTTTATCTAATTTTCGTTGGAAATTTTTGCATCTATATTATTAACAAGAAATCGTATGGTATTCTCGTGCACTTTGGAGTAAATTTGCACTCACGGGTTTTCAAAAAGCTCAAATAACACTCGCCATATCGGGCTCGTGCAATTTTGAAATTTTTAAAAACCCGCTCGTACAAATTTATTCCAAAATGCACTCGAAACCATGCGATTTCCTATACAAATGCAACTGTTGATCAGTAATAAAACTTCGCTCGATCGAGTTTATAAGATTTTTTTTTTTTTTTTTTTGCTGAATACCGCCGTGACTTTCAGCTGTCTCTATGGAGAATAAAGTCCTCCAGTGCTTGAAATCAGACTTTCGTCTCGAATTCTTATGAAAAGAGCTTTTTTCGATGCATCCGGCTCGCCCTACGAGTCTTCTGAAAAATCAAAATGTTGACGTAGTACGTAAGCGTTTTTGTTTATTTTAATACATCAGAAAAAAAGGTTAACTCTTTGAAATTTAATTTCAGGCATTAATTGTATGATTTTACTTCAACTTTCATCTTTCCTTGATTCTCTTGATATGAATAATCCGAAGATAAAACTATGTGCGAGTGTGCGCTTGCACAGGGGTTCCCCACGGCGTCCACAAGTGCTATAGAGAAATATCCCACATGGAACATCAGCAGATCCTTTCCATATATAAATAGCGAAAGTAGTCTATTATAAATAAGAGCTTAGTGCTTGTCAGGGTCGCGTAACGTTCGTAATCAGATGACTTAAGACGTTCGATAAACGTTTAGTTATCGATCTGCTAACATCTTAGCGAGTGAGCGAGTGACACATTTTTCATATTCAGACCCATCGCAATAACTCGTTTCTACGCTTCGCGTATCCACGAGTTAAAAAGACTAACATAGCCGCGAGTACATTAACTGTGGTCATATTTTTGCGCGTCGCGCTGTAACCGTGTTAATGCTGAATGTTTGTAAAAAAAAAAAAACATCCTTAAAAAAAAGGAAACCTCATTTTCTTGAATTAATTAAAGTCAGTTATAAAAGATATTAATATCAAAATAAGGATCTAAGGCTAGAGGAAACGAATACGGAGAGAAAAAGAATATTCTTAATATGGTGGGAATCGAACTTTAATGAGATAATTAGTTCCAAAAAAAAGGAGAAAAAATAGTGCCTTCATGCCATACCCCGAGACATCCTCTGGGTCATCGTATGGACTTCGGACATGACGGCAATTAAGTCCCTCTGCATATTGTTCTCTATATTGTTTGCATTCTAAAATATACATTTATCGCCTTGGTTTTTTATATTCCAAATTTGTGCTTATCATGTATGCAAGCACTTAAAGAACAAAACATTTTTATTAAAAAATTCGCTAATGTATTACATGATATTGTATTATTAAAACTGGCTTTCTGATATACCATAAAATGACATGAACCTTCTTCATATTGATCATTATAAATTTCTATAATTAAGAGAGCCCGTGCTCCTGCCTGACTTTTTTGTGCATAGACCTATAGCCTAGGATGTCTTCGCAATTATAATAAATATCAAAATGACGAAGCCGTCGGTCGAGCGAACGAAGACTCCACGCGTACTCTATGAATCTAGCATCTCTCGCCTTTGCAGGCCCTGTCGAACATAATCCTCCAACGACTCCTTGAGTCTCTCATCGTTTTTCCAAGGCGCCCCTCTTTCGTCCATTTGATTCGCAAACTGTTTTAAACTTACTCTCATAATAACTTTGAAGGAATTCGCGAAGATATCTACTATAATTTTACACGCTGGTAAACCGCAGTGCATGCCGGGATAACCAGGGCGCGCAAAGGATCGTGGCAGCGTCCGGCTGCCGAGCGCTGCCACTAAAAACGATTTTACTTTTGATTTTAAAATGATTTTGAATTTTAGCATTTTTAGCACATGGCATGGAAAAACCTTTAAGACTTCAAGAAGTTGCGCTTGAGGGTCCTCTTGCACTTTGCACTTAAACTATATATTTTTTTAGTGTTATTCAACATCTTACCCCATATAGAATTAATACTGTGAATATTGTCAGAAGGGTGATAGTCGCTTTAAGTGGATAAATTTGTATAGGAAATCGCACGATCTCGAGTACAATTTGGAAATTAATAGACACGAGTAATGTTTTGAAAGTTCTTGTAATTGCACGAGTCTTTAGGCGAGTGCAATTAAAGAACTTTCAAAACATTACGAGTGTCTATTAATTCCAAATTGTACGAGAAGATGGTGCGATTTTTTGTTTATAGTTCACTCAACAAAATTTCAGTAAAAAATGCGAAGCGACGCTGTTCATCTTTGTCTATTTGGCGGCCGATTTCCAGTCCATCGTGCAACTGAAATGCGTAAAAAAGATTAGTTCTTACGGCTTTAAAATTTTATTTGTACTTTTTAAGTACAAAATGATAGAAAATAATTGTTATGACATTGTTTTGGCCGTGTTGCCATAGCGACTTAATTCGGTACTCCTACGGAGTACAATTGACGCTATAATTGTACTCCTCTCGACCAATCAGAGTCGAGAAATTTTGTTGAGTGTACTATAAGTTGCATAACAGCATCGACTTATGCATTGGATTATAGAGGATTTATCCTTTGAATAGCACCATTCACTGTTCGTACAACCACAGCGCCAACATGTATAGTTGTATAATTTCATGTTCTATTTAAAAAATGATATTCATGTTAGTTTCAACCAAGAACCGATTTGACTGATTCCATTCGGGTTTTTAATACGTTGTTAAAAAACAATAACGGAAGGAAACAATGTAGCAAGAAAAGGAAGCAAGGATTTTTAGTTGTAACTTGTAATTTTCTTTGCGTTTTAAAAAGTGGTTTTCAAAAACCCGGTAAAAAATTTTCTTGCGCAGTTAGCCTTTATAAATTCTATAACATTTAACAAAACATGCGAACTCTGTAGCTGCGAGCTGCGAGTTGTACGCTGAAATTTGGTTTTACGCTGCGGCCGATCAAAAATATGAAAGGTATCGACTAATAAGTTATGATTGATGGCAGCAAAAACTTATTTAGCAGTTATACGCGTTATTAGCCAGTAGCTAAGATTAATTGTTTCACGGGTTTTTGAAAACCACTCTACTAACTTAATTACCAATTAACTAATAATTAAGTTTAGGAGAAATGAAAAAGGAGGGAAAGAATTGTATAGATAGATAGAGGGGAAGTATTTCAAGGAAAAATGAGGAAAGGGAAGGAAGGAGGAATCCTAGCCAATCAGATTGTGAATCGCGTTTGCTGAAAAAGAATCAATCCCAATAGACCTTTGCGCACCTCGAGAAGCAGAAAAAACAAGATATATATGTGTGGATCGGTAATAATCAAGAACATACATATAAGAATAGAATACATATTCAAATCCAACTCAAAGCAAATTGGCGTCCTTCGCGACAATGTTTCGTCCAGGACTCTAGGCGTGCGGTCATGTTAGGGATTGATTCTTTTTCAAGTCAGAAATTCATGCATTGCGCGCTTTCCGAGATGAACTGGAAGGAAAGATGTGTGAAAGGAATCTACGTCAAATATATTTAATAGACAAGACTTTGATGTCTGTAAGCATTTGCTTTATTCAGCTGTATCTACTGTACCCAGCTATTTCCAAGTTACAAAATCATAGATTATAACAGCTTGGTCTTACACTCGCACGGCGAGCAAAACATATTATTAACCTTCGTTCTTTGCAAACATATCAACAGCTATGTCAAATAGAGTTAACAATCAGGGACTTGTTTGATTGGGCCATTCTTTTTTTCGGTCTGTTTTCTTATTTAGTCTCCGAGATTGAAGACAGGAAGAAGTGGGAGCTTCCTATGGAACATGCGCAGAGAGATTTTAAGCTGTGACGTATTTCGGGGTCAAGAAACCGTTAAAATAACTAAAAAAATTTTCCATTCATCTTCCTCGCTTCATATGCACTAAAGAATGCAGGCTCTAAATTGCTATATTACCTAGTAGAAATGACATAAAATCTTGTACGTAAAAACTAATTTCATCAATAGACTGGAACAACCTTGGGGGATCTGAGTCAGCATGGCTAACACAAAGATCAAATTGGCAGGGGTTTCAGCAAAAGGCTCAGCCATACTTGCTCTCATCCCATCATTCCTTAAAAGACGAGTTAGTTACCAGGCTATTTTAAATTTACTTTTGGAATTCTGTACCGAGGTTCAATAAAAAGAATCAAGTTTGTTTGTCATTAAATAAAACAACCAACTTCATAAAAATTGAATTAAAGTAAATATACTACTTTAAGACAGATTTTGAAAATTTATTTAAAATGAAAATTAAAGCAAGATGACTCCGAAGCGTCGGATTTTTGCGTTAATTTTCATTTTAAATATACTACACAGGGAAATTCTCATTAGCTACAGTAGGTAAAACTTGGTTTAGCCTAGTTTTGGCTTCTAAGCCGGACTTCTCTTTATAAATTTCCGCGATGACTCGAGCTGCCATTCACTATGTAGTATAACTGCATTGCCGAATGGCTTCGTTAAACGTGCCTTTTAAAATGTATCATACTTTGAGTTAAAACTTTTAAAAAATGGTTACCCAAAAATTATCTTGGAATTTCATTACAAGTGGCACTGCATGCCCCATGCGGCATCGTCAGCTCACACGATAAGCCAGTACATGAAGTATCATAACCTTATTGTCATTTGGTAATTTTTCAAACCATGTTTCATTCCCTTGAGTATATATTACTCTTTGTGTATCAGTAATGCTCGAGAAGATACCGATATTATTCCAAGACAATTTTTGCCTAGACATAATTTATGGATAAAAAACAATTCAAACTAGACCTTCCCTAATATTGTTATATAACGTTCTCCCCGAGTCGTCAGCTTTCCTGGGATAGAACTGATAAGTTTCGCAAAAACCTCGATATAGGAATTTCTAAGAAAAATCTACAAATGGCGTCTAAAAATAATATTCTACTAATAAGCCTTTTCATAGTTTAAGAATCGATTCCACTGCGCATGCGGATTTTATCCCGAATTTCTCACCTTCTTTTGTCTAAACCTTCTTTTGTCCTTAATTAAACAAAAGAAGGTGAGAAATTCGGGATAAAATCGCATGCGCAGTTGAATCGATTCTTAAACTATGAAAAGGCTTATTATATCCAGCCTATCTACTCGTAACCACAGCAACCACAGTGAAGGGTTTTGAACACTTATTAAAAATACATTTTACTAGCCGTTTGATCAATTAAATTTGATAACTTCGATTTGAATCAAAATGACCAGGCTTCTGCAATTAAAAACGACTGGAAAATGAACCAGGCCTTCAACATTAAAAGCAGACTGGTGACTATTCTTTAATCTAAGGGACCGACCGACTAAGGATGAACGAATCCGAGCGAGAGTATTTTAAAAATAATTATTTATAAAAGCATTCCAGCCAGCTTAAAGAAGTGATCATTTCTCAGGACTTTGCGCGCGTATCCTATTTGAAAAGAAAAAGTGAATGAATGGGAAATGAATGGGAAGCAACCGTAAATGCTGTATGTTCCCTATTCGCACGAAAAATGAGACCTGGTCTAAAAATACCACCACAAAACAAAACAAAAAAAATACGGCCACGTGGATTAGAGTCGATGTTAGACTTCACTTTCTCGCTAATCAGATATGGACACGCGGGCGCGATCCCGAGAAAAGACCTCAGTGGAAACACCATGGAAACTAGCTAGTTCTTTTTTGGTTGTGCTTAAGCATGTTTAGCCTTATTTTATCAATTTTGTCTTCATACAAAAGAAATTTACCGTCTCTTACCAAAAGCTTGGATACAAAATTCAATATTTTAAATGGAAAGAGGGGTTACATTAAACGATTTCATAAGCAGAGCCCAGTTTATCGTTTAATACCCAAGAATTGCGTACAAACGTATATCCAAGCCTTGATAAATTCACAACACCAGTATCACATCGTAATATATTCTACTTTAAAACACTTACACACGCGTAGAGGATAACACACAACATTGCGTCCATCAAAGCCAATTTTGATAATGACCAGTAACACACGTTTGCGAGTAAGGCGCAACAGTAATAAGGCTATCAATTGGATAGCTTAGTCCAGTTCTTGTCGCTGTAGAGATTGGAGCAAGAAGTGATTCTTCGAGGCGTTTCGAGTGCGAATAGTTACTCGCCAAACTTGAAAGATAGTTCCTTGAATTCACGAGCGCGAGGTTAGGCGTAAGTCCATTGCTCGCAGACAACAGAGGATGAAATGATGGCATGAAAAAGGTAGGTTGAGTGGGAAATGGCATTCCGAACTTATAGGGACTATACTGAGCCATAGGGTGAGCGCGAGCATCTGAATGTAAATCAAAGGGCATCCTATGTTCGGCACCATAATATGCCTTATCTGGCATCCCACCACAAAAATGTGCCGTTTTGTATTGAGGATGAGTGGATCCATATTGGTGAGGGTTCGGTAGTGTCTCAGGGTAGCCTGACCGCTCGTGTTCAGATGGTATAGAGATTTGGCAATGATTCTTGGTCTCTGCGCATTCACCATTTGTTTTCGCTACAGCAGGCGGAGACTTGGGTTTCGTAGGGACGGGTAATCGTTCCTTCTCTTCGCGCTTGGAGTCCACATCAGAGGCCTTGGTCGTGTTTCCCAGAATATTACTGATGCAAAATGTAGAAGATGCATTTGACGGACGAGAAGCCTTATTATGATTCTTGGTTTCTTCAGTGTCCTTTCCTAAAAGTCTAGAAACGCTGTAATTCGAAACGGTAGAGGCAGAACGGATCTCTCCCTGCGCAATGGAAGTTTTATTCTCTCGCATCTTGTCCTTGGAATATTGAAACGATTCGGCTTGGCGAACATGCCGTTCACGTTCGTCTTGGTCAATGACATTTGCTCTACTGGTTGTCGCTCCTGTGGAAACACGATCTTCAAGATGGCTTCTTGGTGCGACAATACCATTGGGCAGACATTGCTCACGAGGCCAGCCATGGAGGTGTCTGACAATGTCGCTTTCCCGAAGCTCGCGCAGCTTCTGAAGCTGATCCCGCGCCATTCCAGCGTGCATTTTCTGTGCCAAATCATTACAGCTATTGTTTTGTGACGATGGCAGCCGACTTTCTTTAAACGTCTCGGTTACAACTGAAGGGTCTTCGTTCACTAGACGGTTGTACATGTTGTTGTTTATATCCATTTTTACAAGCTCCCCAACGTTATTTTTCTTCTGAACGTCTTCACGTTGTTGTTTATTGTCACCAGCCATTTGCCAGGTCATCGCCTGCTGCAGCACCGACTGAGGTTCCTTGTCTTCCCGAGACAAGGCCGTTTCAGCCAGCATATCCAAATAATTCTCGTGCAGGGCGCTTTCTCTTGCGGTGTTTCCACCTCCCTTTTCCGCTGCTGCCTCTTCCTGAAGCATCTTTTTCCTTGCAACCTTTTGCTCCCATTCATCTAAGCCATGGTACCTCGTGTTCAGTTGCTTGTGTTGGTAGAACACCAAGCTAATTCTGGTAGGAGAGTGACGCTGTGGGTTTTTCAAGGGTGTTGTAGCATGAATTTCCTTCTTCGCTACTTCAATAAGTAGAGAGCCCGGAGTTAAGGCAAGCGCCACACCACCCATCGCCTCGTCGAATTTATAAACCTTTTTCGTCGGTGACACCTCCGCGCTCTGTTTCCCAGGTTGCGCGCGCTTGACAGGAGGGCCACGCCCTTGTTCATGTTGCACACCAGGGCTATTAGACCGCATTACAGGAACATCCTTCTCATCAACATACTTGATATCTGTAAGAGATTTTCCCCATTCTATAGGTGCCCCACTGTAGTGGTGAATAACTGCTTTAGGTTTAGTCGCTTCGCCACCATGGATGCCATTCCGAAGATGTTCTTCACTGAATGTCTTCGCGGGAGGTGGCTGCATACTCCAGGGATTACCAGGTGGAAATATCCCCTTGTGATCCTCTGGGTACTCCAGTGGGTAGTGCTGGTGTTGAGAATAGTGGTTCATATGCGCGCCGTGTGTCCGGTAGAGGTAAGGAATATGGTTCTCATCCACCCAGCGAACATCAGGAGAACGTAACCGGTCCACGAACAGGTTACTCCCGAGGAACGGATAATACGGCAGATGAGACTTGGTACTAAAATGATTATTATAATAACCATTCATAATATGATTAGCCGCAGGGTGATGATGAACAACCGACGTAGGATAGCCGTAAGGTGGATCACCTAACCCGTTACTATGAAAACGGTCACCATAGACACCACCGTTTATATAAGGATTTTTTTGATTTTCCGTGAGAGGCGAATGTTCTTTTTTGGCTACAGCTTCCTTTCGATCTTCGGCATTTGTTTTTATAGCGTTCTGTGATTTCTCTTTGTCCTCTTTTGGTAGTGCTTTGAATACAGAAGAGACATCAAGGGACGGTGAGCGCATGTGGGCTGGCATGACGTAGTTGGGACTGGCGACCTTACCATCCTGGTCTAGCAGTTGGTACATGGGTAACACGTGTAGCTGTTCGTCTTCAGCGTCGGCTCCTGCTTCAGGCTTGAGTAACGTACAAACCTGGAAATGATGATCACCGGTATTTAAAAAACATTACCTTTCAGTAGAAGCAATGCTTCTGATTTGAAGGGGGAATCAAGTCAGCCAAGGTAAGTTGTTTTCGTTCTATTTCATGGTATATGCTCAATACAAAACAAAAGCACTACAACCTCTATTAAGCGACCACCTATCCATAAAACGGCCAACCTCTATTAATCGTCCAGTTGTTCCCAGTTAGCCAAGTCCCAGAGGGTTTTAATTCTAATTCAAGCGACCAACCTTTAATTATGAACTACATCTATATAGCGGCCAGTTTTTGAGGTGGTCAGTTGTAAACAACAATTGAATGGTGTTAATAACCGACCAAAAGTGCATAGATTCTTGTACAAGTGGTCGTATATGACCCTATAAAAAATTCCTCTATTTCGTGCTATTTTGGGGTTGGCGCATAACAAATATTTAACTGATATAGCTAATTTATTCTTACCACAGTGGCACCGCCATCCATGTTTTGTTTGTCCTTGTGGCTGTGAGCGCAGAAGTCCATGCAGCACGTTATTCCAGAAAATGGGCGATCACCTTCATCGTTACCGATGCGACACTCGAAACCATCCTTATTCTTTATCTGAAAGTAAATACAGATAACCATTAACCTTATCGAACCTTCAAGCAATATCTTGGCTAATCTGATTAGTCAGAACACGGCTAACTCACAGGTCCAACATTGAAACAACCTCTGGGCTGATCTAAGTCAGGTAGTTTGTAAAAAAAAGACATTTTCTTAAATTATTCAACACGATGAATTTTTTTTTTTGTAGGAAAATATTTAAGGCAGTTGTTTTGTCATTAACAGTGAAGCAAAAGGAAGGAAGGAAGAAAGAAGGAAGGAAGGAAGGAAGGAAGGAAGGAAGGAAGGAAGGAAGGAACATCAAATTAAGACAAACAAATCAACGAAACAATAATTTCCTCTGCGCCATGTGTGTTTTTTTTTTTGTTTTTTTTTTTTTTTTTTTTTTCCCTTCTTTTTTGACGTTTTACTTTATAAAAAATTTTATGCACTCAAACAAGAATATTTTTCTCACGGGAATGACACGTGGTCTGAAATGGGACAACATTACGTCACAGCCGAGGAGGCCTATTGTGTCTGATGACAAAAGCGAAGCAATGCTTCAAAAAGTGTGACGTGTGCACATTTCTAATACTAACCTGATTAGCAAATGCTTCTGGTGCTGCTTGCTTGTAGATTGGTGTTAAGAATGTCGCGATATCTTGCATGGTATTTTCCAGCTGTTCTTCCTATACAAACACCTTACACAATTAGACGTTTTTTCTAACGTTGTCCGTGCGTATACCAAGTCGGGCAGTATTTTTGATATACCAGGGCCGTAGCCAACATTTCGACAGTGGCCCGGTTTTTAAAGGAAACCGAAAACACTTTCTCTAATACTTGCTTCCTTTATGAGAGGAAAAATGGTTGTGACGATAAAATGTGGTCCAATTAAAACTGGGCCAACCTGACTGACGGCTACGGCCCTGTATAGGCGTAGCTTGATAAAAATAACATAATAATAAATAATATTCATTATATTTCAATAGTATTTCTTTTACGAAATTATATAACATACAAATACACTCTATTGCCTTCAAACAATTGTTTCAAGTCGAGGAATAGAAATAAAAATAAAAACAAATTATTCATTTATGCCATTTTCTAAACAGGTCTTTAAAACAAACAAGTTGCATTCTGGTGTAGCTTTGGTAAGGACATTACTATATAAGGTACGCTCAACACTGAAAGATGCTTGTACCGAAGATGTACCGAAGCTGTACCAGAAAGCTCCGAGTTCTCAAATTATTCCTGTGGACCTAGACAAGAAAATCTCGTAAAATTCTAAAGTCAATATTCCTCACCTTTGTAGGGTCGAGTAGCTTGAACTTCCTTGGGCTCTTCGTCCTTGCAAACTTACAACCATTGAAGTACATGTTCCACGAGCAACCGAACGAGAAAGACGCACCACAGGTTTCTTCATTCATTCCTTGACAGGCACAGGATTTGCTGCAAGTGAATTGAGAAGGGAGCTTTAAATTTCAGTAGCACAAAGATGGCTGCCGAGTTCATTTAACATGATAGCAAATATATTGGAGTATAAATTTGGGAAAGGAATCTCTGGATAAATAATTGTTTTATCACATTTTAAAATCGTTTTCCATAATTTTCCCATGGGGAAAGAAGGAAAGTACATAACAGGGTTTGAAGAAATAAAAGAAGAGAAGAATTTCCCGCCTGGAAATTGTGATTTTGTGCTGAGAAAAATTAACTTGAAGAAACATGAGTTAGATCTTTAAGCCAACAAATCATCACCTATCATTGTAGTTACATCGCCTAGCCGTGGGCAAGCCATTCTCTGGTATAACATTGGTCAGTTCTCGATAAAGCGAGTCAGCCTCAGCTCTAGGAATTCCTTCCCAGATGACAATGCTGCACACAAGATATGCCAAATCACACTGGTGACTCGTTCTCTTACGGGCCACCACTAGGACTTTTTCTTGGGGACCAGATCTTTTTATCACCTTGAAAAAGGAAAGTAAATGAGAAAAACACACATCAAATATGAACGATATGGTCCTGTAGGGGGTCCTAGTGACGAACTCTGTAGAAACCCCATATCTCTTATTTACCACTACCAGTGACCTAAATCCCATCCTATATAGCGATGAACCTTGGAGGAAATCCCATGTTGGTGATTCTATTTCCTATTCCCAGTGACCTTGGTTACATCCCATTTTCTTTGCACATTATTGGTAGCTAGTACTATTTAGTACTATCTTCTGGCCTCTCTTACCCATCGTGCTATTGGACACCCTTGGGAATTCTTGCCTTCTCGATTCGTATACGTTATCTGCAAAAAAAATTACAAATTCATCAACAATATGTATTAGATATTAGCAAGTGCGGGATGCTAGAGACATTTAGAGACTTCCCACGAGCACCCTAAAAAACGATTAAAAAAACAATGTCGACCCCCCTTAAAAAAACCCAATGTCTACCCCCCTCAAAATAACCCAGTGTCGACCCTAATTTTCGGCAGGTTCTTTAAAAGGATCTTCATAGCGTAGCTTGGTAACTGATGCCAAAACAAAGTAAGAACATGAGAGAAATATATAAGTGATCATTCTTACCTGTTCGATCCGCAGAGCTTCTCCCTCAATGCCAAACCTTGAAAAAGGAGATGAAATAAAAATGAATGAATGAATAATTGAAGGAAGGAAGGAAGGAAGGAATGTCAAATGTCGAAATAGTTTAAAGAGGATTCAGAATTAAAGTTACTGATACTGCAAATAATAGGAATTACAAAATTATAAAAAGAGTTCAGACGTCTGGTGATAATTATTTTTATCCGCAACTAGGCCTGATAGACCAATGAGAACAATATCTTGCCAAAGTTACTCAATCATTAGCCACTCCAAAGTTAAGGGATAAAGTGGGTCAAATTGGCAGTGAAGTTCGATTGTTTTGTTTCCAAGATTGTGTCTTTTTTGCCCCCTGAAACATTCCCACAATGCACTGCAATGCCAACTCAACCCAGTTCTTTTCCTCGATCTCAGATTGGCCAATAAGCTATCGATCTAACAGTTCTCTTGTTGGTTGCCTTAGAAACATTAGGAACTCAATGTTGAGGAAAGGCTAGATGAAGCAATAATGAGGCAACTGGGAAGGACTGTTCAGTTGGATTACCTTTTTTCCATCAAGGTTCGAATGCCTTCAATGGTTGGTGCGTTGCCCAGCTGGGTGTACTCAGGGCCATCCTCTTTAGGAGAAACTGAAAGCATAAGTTGAATAAACGAATTTAGAATGAAATTAAAAGTAAATGCAATATCATAATCGTCTGCAACACACACACACACACACACACACACACACACACACACACACACACACACACACACACACACACACACACACACACACACAAAACACCAAAAATACAAAGGAACTTGGACATTAAAGAGAATGTTGTCTTGCAAAATACTGAAAATAGCGCATAACCATGTTATATTTAAAAAAAAAAGAGATTTATTGGTTACGACAGGTTCAAAATGTTGGATTAGCCTGATCTTAGCTTCTAAAAGACCGGCTCGTGATAATTTATCACCAAAAGTGACTGACAGACTGACTGCTTAACAGACCGACTGACAGACTGGCTGACCGACTGACTGACTGACTGACTGACTGACTGACTGACTGACTGACTGACTGACTGACTGACTGACTGACTGATTGATGGACTGACTGACTGACTGACTGACTGCTTGATTGATTGATAATTGATTGAAATCAAATAAAGAAGACAAAAAGCCTGGTGAATGGCATGGAAATACAATATACCCTCCTCTTTAGGGAAAGTCATCGTATCAAATTGATAAAAAGGCCAGGTAAATGCCATTGAAATACAAGATTGCCTTCCCTTTACATAAAGTCATTGTATCAAATCAACATGAGGTTGAATGGGTGAAGCCAAAACTGACATGTCTGTTGAGTGTTGTGGCTAAAAGAAAAGACATTTTCTAGAAACAAGGGTCAGAGTTTGAGAACAAGTTCCTAGCTAGCTAGCTGCGACACACATGGACCTGTACATAATGACATCTACAAGAACAGATTAAAGGCACTACCTCTATTGCCCCTCTATTGCAACAAAATATTTTTAACTGTACAAAGATTAAATGCAAATTAAGATATATTTAAGATTTAATTTTAATTAAAATATCTCAGTAAAAAAGAGTCTTTTGGCTAGAAAGTTAAAAAAAAAAAAAACTTTTCTTTCATTTAAGATCAGGATTCAGGCGAAAAAAAACACCAAAGTATACAAGGTACTCAGTTCTAGAGTATATTTAGGAATTTTCCAGACTCGACTTCTCATTACGAATAATGTGTACTTGTTTATGTAAAACCTGAGCTAATAAAAACAGACCCATATCTGTAGGAGCCAAGTGTTTCAACATGGAAAAACAACCTTGGAGTTAAAAAAATAAAATAACTTAAGTGGTGAAAATTTGATGAAGAATAGTATGGCTAGCTGAAGGAATGCTAATGGCCATGACACTATTTCTCCCGTCGGCAAACTAAAGCTTTTAACTCCACTGAATACAAAGCAAGATTTACCAAAGACAACAAAACAATAAATAAATAAAGGTAAGATATACTGACAAAAAAAGTAAAGGTAAAGTGATGTCTATTGAATTGTTCAGTTCCCAAAGAGATTAAGCTCACACACCTTCGATATTCCAATATAATGTTCAACAAATCTATAACCTTGGCTTTTATGTTATATGAAGTTCTCTATTGTTGCCGTTTCAATTAGCACTTCTTCTAGATATCTATCATTGATAAAGTTCGTGTTGTTACAAGAACACTACGAAAGGACGCATTTATCAATAAACTAGACTTGCTTCTACAGAGACTGTCAATCAAAGCCTGAAGCACTGCGTTAATGTTGCACACATTTTGAGCCTTTAATAAGTAATAACAACACTAAGCTTATGGCTTCGTGAACTTAGTAAAAACGCCACTGTTCATCAACATCTATTCTCGTACAATTAATTTTAGAAATCAGAATGTTTTTCAAAAATAAAGAAAATCGATACTTGAAGGCTTCCTTGAATAATTATTTCATTAGACGTTAGTAAAATTGATATGCAAATATAGCCAGACCACCTATACTCGGACGAGAATATAATAAGTTAAAAGCTTCTCTTCTATAAAGTTCAGTCAATAGGCCGGTAGAGCTTATTTTGATATAAGTCGTATTTCGTGTATTGCGTGGGCTAGATATGAAGTTTAGACGTTAAAAAGTCGCCGGGTAAGCTCTCTTGAGCGTCTTAAAAGTTAATTGTGCACATCTGGGGAACGAGACTGCGATCACGCATGGGGTTTTGAAGTTCAACTCCGTTCTAGAAACAGCGCTTGGATTTGCATTTTGTTCGTAGATTTAATCTAGGGTTTTCACGCTACAGCGCATTCTCTATTGATATGGTCTGACAATTAGAGCGCTTGTCTGCCTTCTCGTTAGAACCTTTTTCAATCCTAAGGAAACCCTTCATCAATCATGAAGAACGCAAACAATACGAGCTACGATCAATAAAGCAAGACTTTGCACTCTGTACATATTGACAAACAAGCAACTTCGAAGCACTACACGCACAAATTAAGTCTTCCATTACAAATGTCGACTAGAAAAAAGCTTCAAATCCCAAAACTATTTACGAATTGATAACGCGCGATTAGTCGAACTACGCTGTTGCGTAGTAACGGGAAAAGAAGACGGTAGTGTCAATTGGTATTAAAAACGTTCACCTCTGGGGACTTACATCAATCAATTTCCGGAGAGCACAGGAAAGATGGACTCACCATGTCTCGTAAACAAAAATGTTTTTTTTCCTCCATTAAGAATTATTTTTATCGGCAATTATGTTGGGAACAGGCTCGTGATCAACGCTAAGGCTCATCTAGATTTACCTAGGATTACGAGGTTTTACGTAGTGTTAACCTGAACAAGTAATGAAGGAATTAATTTGGTTAAATAAGGTTTCAGACGAGCAGCAGTTGGCGTCCAAGATGTCGTGAGAAGCGAACGTGTACGCACGTATCAATACCGCATTCGGTTTCTTGGTATCTGTTTTGACTGAACTAGCAGACCCTCTCTAAACAAACGGCTGAATAATCCAACACTCAAGAACGACTTGTGATAGCGATAAAGCGAGCCGATGATGCCACTGCCTTCTTAATGAAATTACGCCAAAAGGCTATTAGGAAGGCTTTTTAAAAGAATAAATACTCTAGTCAACAATCCTCAAACCCGCTAGCCAACCGCGATACATTTTAATAAATTTCCATCTCGCATCCCGGCTTAATCTCCAATTAGTTGTATTTAGACCTCAAAACAAAAGATTGTCGGCATTTTTAATTCCTCCCTCACGCTATCAAAACCCAGCCAACGACGAGGCGCTCTGCTACTCCGAAATGCGCAAAAAGATTAGCGGACGTATTTGGTGACAGCGATCTATCCAGAGCTGTCTCTTATCCTTGCACGCGCGGCGCAACGCTGTTCGAAGCTGCTTGTTCTTAAAAATAAAATAAACAGTATAGGAACTATACCTTGACAACGACACGGTTGGGGTGCCGGGCTCTCATCGCAGCGTGGAGCTGTGTTATTCGGCGGTGTCAAAGCGTTCTGTTCTATAGCGGTTTGTGAGCATGAAGTCTCTTGGACGACCACCTCAGGGCACACATTCGTAGCGCTGAGACTAGCCATGACTTCCTCTCGGATATTTGAATTTTCACTTTGATGATTGCTTGGACTAGAAAGTTTCGCTTTCTCGTCTATATCGATCTGTTTACTCGGCGCTTGTGGTTTCGACTCTTCGTTCGAATCACTGACTATTTCAGCATCATCGCTGTCTGAGGCCTACATGTAAACCACAGAAAATCGGCTTTTAGCTCCCATAATAAAAAAAGTCTAGAAATTCTAATCGGAATCTAGCGCTCATTAAAATAAACATACAAGCTACAACAGTAAAAAATATTTTTTTATGGCAACTCACCACTTTAGCTGGGCTTAAACGAGTAGACTGCACCTCTACGGGCGAACTGGGTTCAGACGATTCCTGCTTAGCGTTTGATGTGTTTTCTCGTGGTTGGGGCAAAACAGTGGAAGTTTTCTGCATGGATAGAATAAATCGAATCGTGTTAGGAAATAATTCTGTACCGTGAAGAAATCACAGGATTGATTGCTGCAATCTATGTACTAGTTCTTCGTAGCTATAACGTTAAGAATCAACACAAGTACTCAACTATTTCACACCTTTTTGAGTTGAACACATTTTCTGTACTTGCAAATCTGATGACCAGTCTTACGATTCACACAGTTGCTGCAGTCTCCGCAGTTAACTTTCCTTGTACACGGCTCGCACGTTCCACATCGTCGTCTTTTCTTTCGAGGCACAGATTCATCGTACTCAGACGCAGATCCACTACGTTTTTCTCTCGATTCTTGCCTCTTGGAGCTCGTATGATTTAAATCCTCGTCCATGTTGATGCTCAAACGAATTAAATATTCCGAACAACGAGTGCCTCCGATCGCAACTGAAAATTTTTTCACGACCGCCGGCGAGCCGTGACACGATAAACCATGAATTCCCCGTCTTTATCCTTGAAAATTCAAAACCAAACACAGAAATTTTACTGTTGATTGGTATACTTGAGCAGTTTATAGTAATCCTTGTAGCTCGCTTGTTATTTAGTGATAGAGTACGTCGTACAATGAAAAACGTAACTGTCTTCGCCGGGAGAACGCGAGCAGTGAAACCCAGACGAGTCGGTATTGATGATCTTCAACGCAAATTCACACACAGAGAACGTTAGCCAACCAGCGATCTTGGGAGGTGGGTTTAGCTCTCAACGAGCTCGCAAATACACGCCCACGTGGGGGGGACGACTGGATGCCGCGAACGAAACGTCAAGCGTGACTTGGTTCGCGCGTGAGTTGATATATTATTGTTATATTCGAGGGCAATACATTATATACCGGCTGACTAGCCGCAGACTAAACTAAGAAGTGCACCTATCAAAACGGGAGAAAAATGGGAGATTAGTTTGCGGTTAAATTGATGCTTTTCCAGCCAGGCTTACCGACAAACCTATAAAAGGTAATCATAGACATGAAGTCCACCCGTGAGTGATTCTTTCGCTTTCTTTCACTTATTCAAATGGTTGGCGTTCGCTCGGAAATCATTGCTGAAATGGCTTCGTTTCGGTTTGCCTATTGTTTATTTTGACGCTGAATAATTATATTACTTGACGATAGTTGATATTTATTTCGTGATGTTGTTGAGACCGTTTGGACTTCTGACACGGCCTTGGCTGAAATTCCACCAAAGATTAAACCTGTAAAAGATATGTGGGGTTTTTTAAGGAGACACTCGGACGACCAACAAGGTCTGTAGGTGAACGACAGAGATAAGAAGTACGCCTTGATCGCAGAACGCGGTCAATCAATATTAATCTTTTCAAAAGCCTCTTTTTGCCGACTCATTAGCAAACCAAACTTAGAATAAACTCAGACGTGAACGTAAATTTGAATAGTTAAAAAATAAGTCGAAATATCCGTGAAAGTGGCCGCTAATGCTAAGTGATTGGCTTGCGTTTGGTCGACAAAATGTTTAGTTTTTCGTTCTAAATGACACGTTAAGGCTCGCTTGGCCGAACGTCTAAACAAAAGAGACTATAAGCATATTCATCGCCTTCCTTTCCTTCCTTGCTCTGAATCATAGCAAATTAATTGCTTTAGATATTAAGAAAATACCACATAAATCAACTCAATAATCTATAATCAAAAGAAAAGGAAGAAAAGAGTACGCGAGCGAGCGACGGTAAGAAGAGACATTGGAGACCACCTATGGTAAAAAGACGATATGCTATCTCGAGGCACGACGTCCAGCCGTGCTTTTTACGCACTTAACACGACCTTAGTGCTGTGTTTGACAGTTTTACCGATCCGTGACATTATTTACAGTGCGTCTTAGCTCGTCTTTTGTTATCGCTTGTCAATTGTGTCGTCCGCCAGATTAGCGTGTTGCTATGACGACAGCCTGCGCAGAGATAATAGCACTGGTGAGTGGTTTTCAAACAAGATACTTCCGGTAAAACGAAGAGAGAGGGCGCTGCGGGTTAAATACAATATTACGCGAGGTACTGCGTAGCTTCAGCCAATTGAAAAGCACTCGACATCAACTCCTCACTCACTTTGATTAATCCATTCTTTCGACGTAATTACGTTAGTCAATTCACCAGCTTCACAACTCATTAATTTGTCCTATTTCTTAGCGTGCAATAGACGGAAGGCCCTCGAAATCTAAGAGGATCTACGCAAGCTTTAAAATATTTCATAAAGGCTGTCGTGTGTCTGTTTGTTATGGCGATGATTGACTCCGCTTCAGGGGACTCGCGTTTGTCTATCATTACGGATACCGAAGAGATTGTAGTTTGAAGACTTGAAGCATTGAAAAATTTAACGCCTAAAGAGACGATAAACCAGACAGGATTTTTAATATACTTTCTTTCCATTTTGCATGAAAATGCGTGTCGGGGCTGTGATGTGATCTATAGACGTGCGCCAATTTTTTTTTTTTTTTTTTTTTTTTTTTTTTTTTTTTTTTCAATTCACAGAAATTAATAAGATGTGTAAAGCTGAGAATCCGTACAGGAATAATTAATGAGACTAAATGACTCGCGTATCTAAGACATAACTGTAAGAAGAGATCAGGCAAGAGATTTGTTGAAACGTGGGACTTATTGTCTTGAAGAGTTATTAAACTTCACCGTTTGAAATCCAGTTTGAGACAATCTTTTCGAACGAGCCGAAACCAATTATTTCCCCTTTTTTACGGTGTTGAGTTCCGTGCAGTCCAATTTAATTTTTCTCTTCTTGTTTTTTTCTATTTCCTTCTAAGTAATGGAACCATCGAATTTTTATTTTTGTTTAAAAAAACTTCGCTGATTTATTTCATTCTACTTCAGAGTCGATTCAATTGTCTTTTCTTGTTTCAATCGGCGGTTGTTGTTGTTTTGTTTTTTTTGTTTTTTTTTTTTTTTGTTTCTTTTGTGTTTTTTTTTGTTTGTTTGTTTTTTTTTTTCCATTCTGAAACCCTCTTATTTTCCTTCCCTTCCCTTCCCTTCTTTTTTTCTTTCACATTTTCTTCCCTATATTGATATTAATTTTTTTCCTTCACACTCTTCATTTGTCTTTTCTTTCCTTTTTCTTCGCCTTTTCTTTATTTGTTTCTTTTGTTTTTTGTTTTGTTTATTTTCTCCCTCTCTCTCTCTCTCTCTCTCTCTCTCTCTCTTTCTCTCTCTCTCTCTTTCTTCCTCTCTCTCTGCTCGTCTTCTTTTTTTCTCTCTCATTACATCGCCCTTTACGCGCGGCCAAAGCGCTGCTTGAAATCCTCGTTGCGTTTCACAGTCACTTTGTTTTTAGTATTTAGTTTTCTTCGTTCGCGTCACAGCTCTTAAACCTCCTTCAATATGACTATCAATATGACTATCACCAGATACGCTGACTCCCTTGTCTGCTAACGGGCTAAGAATAAGACAGGAGAAAAGGCCATCAAATACTATCTGATAACCACTCCAAACTCGGCCAGTGTTCACGACTCTTAGTCCGAACAATAGCGGGATACTACAACGCGGCTTGATTACCATTTTCTTTTCAATACCACGCATCCTGTCTTTACGTCTATTTGATTGGATTCAAGTAATTCCTCTGTCTTTTAAATTGCCGACTTTGCAGCTCAGACGGATTTGGAATCACTAGAATTAGGTAGTAAAAAAAAAAAAATACGCTAGCACTTTGGATATTCGACGTAAAGTTGCGCTGTGTTATATAAATCATTGTCGCTGCTATTCGCAGATAACACCTTGAGAGGTCTTAGCCTGGATGAATATGGCACGCATAGGACGAGGTCATTAGGGCTACGCTATACTCAATACGATGTCGATTAAAGTTAAACACTATCAGATGCGTGGACGATCGATTACTGCCAAACTCCCCTTGACGCTACTTAGCGATATGAGCCAAGTCGTATACGAAGCTAACACGCTTGATTTTTTCACGCTCTAATTAAAACTAAAACTATGAAATAAAAATTATCTATAGATAAGAATGACGGAGAACTAGAACAAGAACACAGGACGGGAGATGGAACGAGTCTTATCTTGGGTGCTCTGGGTATAAGAGGCCATAGATGTTATCAGGGCGCTAACGATTTGAGACAGCACTCTTGGTAGAAGATGCCTTGCGAGCGCCTCAGTTATCTGATGGTTGATAGGAAGAAAATAAGCGCCTACGAGGGATCTTCGTGAGTGGCTACATTCTGAGTATAAATAAAACCCTTTACAACCCTCCAGCTATCGCTGTGGATAACCGGCTGAACAATCTACGCATTGAAACTAAAGTTTTGGATCTTTAAAACTATCAAACATGCCTTCTAAATTTAAAACAGCTTTAAAATATATATGAGGGGCCTAAAGTCTATGAATGTCCCATAGACCCAGCCTATGTTTTGCTCAAATCTCAATTCCATTCCCCTCATTTCGATATTTCTCTCTCTCTCTTTTTTTTTTTTTTTTTTTTTTTTTTTCTTTCTTTCTTTTTTTGGTGTTTTGGTTGCTGTGAATCCCAATCCCAATGCATAAAATCCATTTTCCCAGCTCAAAAAAGGCGAACCCCAGCTCCCCTTTACCTCCTATACTGATCTTATTAGACATCTTAGGTACGGGTGGATATTTTTTTGAGCCTGTAGTTTATCATGTAGTAATTAGGCCTCAAAACAAAGAAGGCTACAAAAAGCAGTTGGTTTTTTTTTTTTTGTTTTTTGTTTTTAGTGAACTAAATTTCAAAAACTGTTTTTTTACTGACAAAACAGAGTACAAATCATCGCAAATCGCAGGATATTTGTACTCCCCCAGGCTTTCCCTCAGGTTGATATTTGTACTTTGCTGATGATATAGATGAATAATATTAATGAATATTGGGCTCGGACCCTCCATTCGATGATAAAGGTTTTCAAAATCATAATCGTTTACTCACAGCCAGGTTTGGTTTTGCTACACTGCTACAAGTTTTAAAATAATGTAAACAACAGACTAGATTCACTGCAGAGCTGCTTTAAGAGGCTTTGAAATTTCCAAATTTTACGGATTCAAAATTTGTTTCCTTTATTCTTTTTCCTTTTTTTTTTTTTTTTTTTTTTTTTTTTTTTTTTTTTTTTTTTTTTTTTTTTTTTGATGCCAAGGGCAAATTGTTAGTAATTGATGTGGTAACTAGCAACAACACGCTTCATGAAGTAATCTATAGTTTGTATTCCTTTCGTTCCTGAATCACACAGACTAAAAACGGATATATTCCTCCTGGGGGCACCCCTTAGGGTATATTGCCGAGGAGAGAATTCTTAAAATGGCTGAAAACCCCACGATAAAGACTCATATTTTTGACGACGTGTTCCGTTGCGTGCAAGATTGACAGTTTTGCTATTCCTGCAATTAGAGCAAGTATAGCCAATCAGTGGCTAAAATAAACATGTTGCGAGGCTGGCAAAACTTGGTTTGAGTTGAAAACAGACTCATTTACGCTCAAGCCGCTACTTTGGAGGAGTAGTTTTGACGCCGAAAATACAAAGAGTATATTTTTTTGCTCTTAAGTTCCAGTGGGCCATACACGCAATTGAGCAATAAGATATCCGACCACACAAATGATTCAACTTGCGCTAAAACGGAGCACTTGTAGTTGAGCGAAGAACGCCAAATCAATGCAAACATATACTTTAAGCAAATAAAAATTAGAGGTAACATTCTGGAAAGGTAAATAAGAACGAAGCGAACCGCTCTGATTGACAATGTTATTACTCAAAAAATACGGCAAAGCCGAAAAAAATATTAACTCGAAAAAATTGCTGAAGCCTATGAAGGCAAAGAAAGGTTTATAAACGTCGTGGAAGAAAAAGGCCTTATAGCCTGTAAAAAGCCGACTGAGCAAGGTAGCGAACAGACGAACAAGTGAATTGAAAGCCATGGATTGGCGTAAAATTAAACGATTAAAAATCTCAGGTGCTGGCGACTTCGAAAGACCGAACGGCTCAGCCGAGACAGTAAATATTTAAAGTACTTAAGTCAAGAGAAGTATTTTCATGAAGCCCTCCCGAACTGCAGTCGTCTCCATGGTAGAGAACTCTTCTAGCAAATATTCAGTCTACTTCAATGTGAAGCGAGTGACAACTGAGTCGGAATTAGCTGCGAAATATAGTCAATATGACTACGCTTTGAAAGACGATGATGGTGAACTTGGCGGCGCTTTGAAGCTCGTTTCGTGTCCACATTATACCAACAATGAGATAAATTATAAATAGATGGTCAAAGATGCCGTCTTCAGACCTCTTTCAAATGTCGATAAAACAACGTACTTAAACTAACAGAAATGCTTTCTTTGACATGGCCTTACCGCAGATTGGACCAAAAAGGCTTCCCGCAGAGCTCTATCATTGGGCCTTCTATAGGAGCAGATGAAGTTCCGTTGATTGTTTTGGTTTACTAGATGCTCAAAGCTGTTTCGGCCTGGATGGAACATAAAAATAACAAATATTATCAGGAACATTTTCAGACTGAAATTCGTATCTTTTATCAAAAAGGAAACTGAGACGGGGAGTTGAAAAAGAAAAAGAAATATAAATTATAAAGACGGGAGAAATGACATGCAAACTAAACAGACAAAAAGAGCCGTTTCGGTAAAATATCATTATATTTAGACACTATTTGTGATGTTTATAGAGATTGAGAGAGCTAATATAAACAGCGCGGTAGATGTGAGACTTCAATTTGGAACAGAAACACGACCTTGCGTCTTTTCTAATGACTCGGTGTCGTTGAATGAACGGAACATGCATAATTCATGGTTGAATATTAGTTTAGCAGCACGACGATTATGACGGATTGAATTTAGGCGGACGGACAGACAACTAAAGAGGACAATAAATTAATAGGAAGTTGAAGCTAGTTTTGACTGAGATCAAGGACGTTTTGTTTTTAAGAAAAGGTTCGTTAAACGACTCTAAGTACAAAACCCTAGAATGCCAGAAAGATGCCTTAAACTAAATCGAACGGAAATATTAGGTACGGTGAAAAACAAAGATTATATCAAAGGATTTTCTAGTGTTTGGTACACGAACTCGTGTCGGTGAATGTTTGAAGCTGGTTTACCAGATCTTTCGTAATGACTGTATCAAAGCTGTGTTGGGCTGGCCATTCAAACGAAGCGCTGGAGTGTGATATCATAACAATTAGAACTATCTTGTCTGTTCCGGTTATTTATTGTCCTTTTTGATTGCCGCATGGGAAATTAATGCAGAAACGATATTGGGACGTGAAAAGACGCACTGCCAAAAAAATGAAAAAAGAAAGGAAGAGGGGAAGCCATGATGAATGAACGAATGAACGAATGAACGAATGAACGAATGAACGAATGAACGAATGAACGAATGAACGAATGAACGAATGAACGCATGAACGAATGAACGAATGAACGAATGAACGAATGAACGAATGAACGAATGAACGAATGAACGAATGAACGAATGAACGAATGAACGAATGAACGAATGAACGAATGAACGAATGAACGAATGAACGAATGAACGAATGAACGAATGAACGAATGAACGAATGAACGAATGAACGAATGAACGAATGAACAATGAATACGAATAAAAATACGAATGAAGATAAAAAAGATAAAGAGGAAAGAATAAGCTGTATCAGCACAACCACCACCCAAGTCTATAACCAGAAGGTTTCTAAATATAACCATGCACCATCAATAACAGATCTCTATCTCTTCCTTATCCACACAACACACCGGATGATCAAACTATACGCTTCCGTCTTCGCAAACCAAATCGATGGCCCGTTTATTTATGTATCTTCGAGTTCGTATGCAACGATAAAGTCTCCCATAGTGATGTGACTCTAGAATTTCTATTAGAGGTCAGATTTCTGCGAGACAAATGTAATGCCCCAGGGCGATCGCCGCGTGAGATTCCTTCTCGTTCATTGTCATTTGCGTCTTTAGCCTGGTAATTAGTGCAGGGAATAAGAACACTACAGTATAAGAAGAAATAAGATTTCATGTTTGGAGGGTTGAACAGCAAGTATATATTGTCTCTCTATTGAGGATGTATTGTTAAATGGTTGAATGGGTCACGGCAGACGATCATATGAACACCGCTGCGGTGAGTGAGTGGACATACACGATGCGTGCGAAGACATATGAGAATTGTTAGGAAGTTAATAGCTAATGTCAAGTAGCCGTAAAAATACAAACGAATAGATCTTGTCAATTAACCTGATCTCTCGCATGGCCAGCAGACTTCAATACAAAGCGTTTAGGAACAACTGACAAGAAATTCCGGAGAAATTTAACTGCAGTCTTTTACCAAAGGGATTCGAAATACATAGTTATTTCAATAGATTCACTAACATCGTCGTTTCTAACCACTGGTAAATGTGCGCATGCGCACTTTGATTTCTCAAATTGGAATTTAGAAGTCGATTTTTGTGGCGGGAGGAAGACCGGAGAAAAACCCTTAGAGAAACACTCCTGAGAGAATAGACCTCTTTACCTTGCGTGTAATGTTTTCCCATTTCAGACCACGTGTCATTCCCTAGAGTATCATTTCTTTGTTGCACATGACAAGACAT
Organism: Actinia tenebrosa; assembly: GCF_029948245.1. Lineage (NCBI taxonomy): Eukaryota > Metazoa > Cnidaria > Anthozoa > Actiniaria > Actiniidae > Actinia > Actinia tenebrosa. The sequence continues at coordinate 10,991,530 of NW_028292570.1, read as the reverse complement.
ATGAAGATGGATATGACTCAAACACATAGTTTTATTCTCAAGAGAACGACACGTGGACTGAAATGGGAAATTACAAGGTATAGGGCCTATTTATGATCCTGAAAACCTCAGAACCTCAGAACGGTTTGTCTGAAGTGTAATACTGTCCTTAACTTGCTAATACAGGATTTTACATAATTTCATTATTTGTTTGGCGAAGCTAATTTGGAATGGAATAAAATAATCATTTTCCCAGTTTTCCCATTTCAGAATAAGATTCCCTAGCAGAGTTTAAACCATATTAAGAACATGCATAAAAAAATTACTCAATTCTGATTGGCTTGATAGAGCAGTGTTGTTAAAATGTAATACAAAAGTGTAACACAGTGCAAATGACAAACGGAATTTTCGCTTTTGATTGGATAGTAAACAAAAGAAGATGATTTTAGCCAATAAGATGACAGATTTTTATGACGAAAAATTTGAGGGAAATTTAGCAAATCGAGGGGGAAATGGCAGCCATTTTATCTTAGGTAAAAATAAGCAAAGATTTTACGGATTTCACTATCAAACAACTAAAAAAACAGTTCAAAAAAGAAAACAGAAGTAAAAGTACATCGTTATGGCTGAATATATGAAAGAAATAGTGAGAAGAAAACAAACTATGACATGAAGTGAGCCAGCCGATCTAAAGTAAATAATAGAGTGAATCTTTGCCGAAGTAAAGCAAAAACTAAAGCAGAAACGAAAAATACTATGATCAAGACCATTAAACACGATGTGGTAAGTGCTTTACACAATATTTTGGTCTACAATGAGCCGCAAAGTTTTCTGAACACGTTCAACAACTGTCAGGTATATATTTTTTTAATATACAGCTTCAGTTAGCTGCCAAGTCAGCCAATCCAATCATAGTGATTGATATTTACTTTACAGTAAAAACAAACCTTTTTCCAATATATAGCCAAATTTTGGTTTAAAATAAATAAATAAATCTTTGAATTACATGTATTTGAAACCAAAATCGTTTCACTTCTTGTTCTTCTATTACAGATCACTTGTCATTCCCTTGAGTATTATTCATGTACAACCCTTGGTAATACACATAAGTATAGCTATTCATGTGGGATAATTTGCCCTCGTGTGTTTTTCAAAGAGTTGAACTTGCACGAGACCGTAGGTGAAATTAATCCCAAATTGAACTCGAAACCGTAATAGCTATACTTATGTGTATTATCAAGGGTTGTGCATAAATAATACTCAAGGGAATGACAAGTGATCTGTGATAGAAGAACAAGAAGTGAAGTCCATTCTCACCTTTCGTCGTCATTTATTTCTATGCATGCGTTTTATCTTGTCTGGCCTTTAAAATATGCATTAATAATTTAATAATGATAAGAATAATTTATTACTTATAACGCGCAAATTAGCATGTGTATATGATCGAATGCGCATTCCTCTTGGCCAGCGCAACATTCCTATGAAGACATGCTCTGTCAAAGATATTCCTTATCTTCAAGTTGTTTTCCGTGAATAAAACAAGGCCAACTAAAAAATTGGTTTTGCACGATCGATTTTTTTGTCGTATTCACCAATGACATAACAACTTCGTCCAGGCTTACTCAACAATCAACATGTGCTCATAAAACAAAAGAACATGGTTGTTGTCTTAACCAATCAGATCACCCGTTCGTCCAGATATCTCCATGGAAAGACCAAACGAATCGCGGTCTCAGAATAACTGACAAACAAATGTCGCTTGGAATAAATAGGAATCCTCGCCTGTGGCCAAACCATTCAGCCACAAAAGCCTTTTTTCATTTGGTGACCCATAAAGTCTCCCTAACTGCCTTTGATTACAAATGATTTATTAAGTTTACTGAGCACAGGTTTGACTTGTGGGATATTTATATTAAAAAGCCCCGAAGGCAAACATAAGAGCCTCGTGTCTGCAAGCATCGAAAGTATTTTTTGCTCTGACAACACGCGGGGTTTTTCTTTTTCTTTTTTTTCTTTCCCCACTTTTTTCCTCGTTCTCTTGACTCGCCATCTAGGGTTTTTACTATTACTTAAAACTGTAGTTTTGTTTGTGAGGGCGCAAGGATTTTTACTAAATGCCAGATTTTTTTTTTTTTTTTTTTTGTTTTGTTTTTTTTGAGCTCGCGCCACGAGCTCTTTTGGTGGCCACAGATATGCCAAGCTGGAAGTGGAAACCTTTCCTTAAAAATCCATTTATAACACCTCATGGACTGCAGGCCCCGGGGCTGTTTGGCTTACTACTGTTCGTGTCTCACAAATTGTTTTTAATAAACGCGAACAACGTGAATTCATAAACTCCTCGAAGTGTTGACGCCATTTCCATCACGCTCTCTCTCATATTATAGAGTTCTCAGCACATCTCCGCCCAAATGGAGACAGAATATCAGCTTAGAAAAACTCTGAACCAATCAATGGTTATCCTATATTAGCGAGATCTATGCAAAGGAAGAGATACGCTGAGATCAATCTTATCGCATCGATGCATATACATTCGTAACGGGTCATCAGAATGCGAAGCCATACTGTTGTTAGATTACGGATCAGTATTTGTTAATGTTTTTTATCGTCATAAATGAAGTTATACTATGATTGTTTCTTAACTATTGATGGAAAGGAAAATCGTTTACTCTCAGATAGAAGAGATACCAGACTACGGTCAGTATACCTGTTCAAGGCATGTGAGTTGAGAGTTATACGCATATTGTGTTTGGCAGTGGACCAAACTGGAAAACAGTTTCCATACTGAATTGAAATAATAAAAAAATCAACTCTGTTTATAGAGGATAACACTTCAGTTGACAGCAATTATTCAACTTGATAATCCATTAGTGGTCACCAAACCATGTGAAGGTCTAACCATTTGGATATGCAATTACGAAAGAAGAAGCTTCTCCTCACAGTACTACAAAGCTCATAATTTACCTATTACGCATGTCCTTATATGATTTCCGAGCCCATCCCACACGGCGTACCGCCTCATCTCTCATGTACTACTTTTTCGTGGGATTCTAGCAGCTCACTAGATACACCGTGCGGACGAGGCCCAATACAGTTCGAAACAGCTGTCCACGGTTTCTAGTTGAGCTGGCTCATTTTTTACGCGACTTGAAGTTGTGAAAGGACCATTGGCCCTCTTCTTCAGTCGTTTCATACAAGGCTAGTACTTTACCTATTACGCATGTCCTCACAGTACAAGTTATTTTAAGACCCTGAGTGTGTTGGTCCTAGACCCACGACCTCCTGTACGACGGACGCTAAGCCTAACTAACTGAGTTAACCCAATTACTCTAAAAGCTGGAAGATTATAGAACCTAATAAACCCAGTTGCCGAGTATTGAACTAATTACCTCGCCACAACGCTATACGGGCAGGCCATTCCGTTCTATTTAGAGAGCATTCAAAGTTAACTTTGTAAAAATGTAAACTATCTAGAGGTCATTAATAAGGTTCATGACTAAAAGCCTTTAGATAACCTACATACTATGTGCTAAAGCAGTCGGATTGTATTGAGATGGCGTTAGGTCAGGACTGCCTTTAGGTTGTCTGGTCAGACACGAATGTCATGCTTATGATAGGCCTTGAAAGAACGCCGTCATAGTATACACCTATGTCTAAGATCTGAAATATCTGTGACCAAATAATACGTCGCATTCAAAGCTGAACAACGTAGTATGCTTTTAGAATGGAATATGGAGCATCACGTTTGAGTTAGAAATGTGATCTTTCGTATTTTTGCCGGAGGATATAAAAGCACACTGAAAAAATTCCGTTTACTATTACTTCGCCCATTTCGAACCCGGACCGACAAAGGGTGGCGGGTATGGCTTCAAAAGGAGTTTGCTATCGTATTGCAATATTGCAAAGTTAGTTTAATAGTAAACTGATTACACTGACGAAGATATGATTTTTTAAAGAAATGTTTGTGTCAAGCTTGATAACTTGGCTTTTTGCAAAGGATGGATAGCTAACCGTGCCTTATGTTATGGTACCAAATGAAGGCACACCTCACCGTGCTTTGTACTAGATGAATGCACACCTTACCGTGCCTTGTACTAGATGAATGCACACCTCACCGTGACTTGTATTTAATGAATGCACAGCTCACCGTGCCTTGTATTTAATGAATGCACAGCTCACCGTGCCTTGTATTTAATGAATGCACAGCTCACCGTGCCTTGTATTTAATGAATGCACAGCTCACCGTGCCTTGTATTTAATGAATGCACAGCTCACCGTGCCTTGTATTTAATGAATGCACAGCTCACCGTGCCTTGTATTTAATGAATGCACAGCTCACCGTGCCTTGTACTAGATGAATGCACAGCTCACCGTGCCTTGTACTAGAGGAATGACTAATGCGCCGCTCGACATGCCTCATACCGGTGTCCGTTGTATGTTCGTTAATAATTGCAATATCGGCTCGAATAAGCACTGGTTTTATTGATATATATTTTTGGCATATAATTTTGCCATACGCATATTTCTTGCAATCTATTCCATAGTAATTTCACCATGGGCGCTCTTGACGTCAAACCAGACAAATGGCTAAATACCTCTCAGGCTATTGGCCACATCTCACTTCTTCAGTCCAAACATTTATTCCAAACAAGCCATGAATTGAGGAAAAATATCTGATATTTGTGATGAGTTTGTATTGAAAATCTTTCAATCCGCGATATGCCGACGGGAATAAAATTAGATAAAAACCAAAATAATCTGTCGGTCGACCAAGCAATAGCCAACTAGGAGACTACCTATGATGAAGTCCATTATGATTAGACATTGGTGTTTTTAGTCCGCACGCAACGTTTAGTAGACCACTTGTCTGCTATGGTTTTTTACGAAGATTGTCGTTAATTTAGCAGTGAGACGTGATATGTGGATAGTGTTTCGGCAGTACACGCGAAATATTAAGGAAGCTGCTATAGTTTTGGGTTTGTTGGTCGCAAAGGCGCTTATGATGAAAGAAAAAATCTTACTTCGAAAAGGAATTAAGGTTGCCAGACGTTTCGATAATGCAAAGAGGTATATGTACTTATATTACGAAGAGATTAAAGGCAGAATAAAGATGAGAGGTGTGTGCTAAAAATGAGAGAAAATAACAAATGGAACACGCACAAAGAGAAAAAGAGAAATAGAAGATGAAATGGTAATTCTAAGAAAGCGAAAGAGTGAATGAAAGAGGAAAGAGATTAAACAAAAAAAAAAAAACGAAGGAAATAAGGAGAAAAATCCTAACACAGTTAGTTTTAACATCCCCGTGGATTGAAAGAGATCTGTATAAAATAATAAATAAGAGAACGAAATAAAAAAAAAGAAAAGAAAAGAAAAAAAGAAAAGGATTTAACTTAAGTGTATTTAACTTTATCCAATTTTGCTTAATTCCGAACAGTGAATAGTAGAACCTGGCGTAAAAGATATGAATACTAAATAAAAGATAAAGGATAGAATAAAATTCAGATGATTCTCGTTATTTTTATCTCTTAAAGCAAGCAGAGAAAAATAGGAAAAATAAGTCAGAAAATTAATTAAGAAAAGTGCCGTTAAGGAATTCACACGACGCTCGCGAAAGTGTCTAGATAAGCCTAATATGAACATGAAAATCAAGTAGGATTTATAGAGTATTTTGCATGATAACCAAGAGATAAGAGAGCTGAAAACACTGGCCACAACTTTGAAGATTTGGCTGTAATTCCTAGATTATCAAAAGCACTCTAGAAAAACAATTGTTATCAAGAGCCAAGTCACGAATTATATTTTATAAAGTTCGTTGAAGGATTTATATTTTTGCACGCGTTTAAAAAAGGCGTTGAAGAGAGAAAAGTCGACTAAAAGATCTTTTAAGCCGGAGAAAGTTAGTTCAAGCAAGCGCTACAGTTTTTAAAATTGCATACGTGAGAGACGATATGGCTTTGTTGCTGGCTCGCTTGGTGGGCCATTAAGAAGTTTGGTCGTGTTTCTATCTTGCGCGCTAGGGGGCGGGTACCCTGTGGCGAGGCTTTCAGTTCAGAGCGGCGCTTGGAATTTTTGTCTGTACAAGAGCACGCAACTGTAGAAAAATGAAAAATAATAAAATAAAATAAATAAATAAAATATATGAGGAATGAAAATATAATCTTAGCTTAACGATGTGTAAACTAGAACTGCAGGCTAGATACTGATAGACTAGAGCTAGAACTGGACGTAAAAATTGATCAAATTTTTAACCCGCTTGACTTAGCTAAACTAATGCAAATAGATGGGCTCGACGTTTTTAATTGGTTCAGACGCTAACGAAAATAAAAGCAGCACGCGATATATTGATAGAATGACCTATTTAAAAAAAATTGAAATTCGAAGAGAAGTTGATGATGCTAAGTACTTAGGATGAACGGTTTGGAGAAGTGATGAAAACGATGTGGCAAAAATGAATGAATGATGTGAATGGAGCTGAAGACCTCTACGGGATATAGATAACGCTTAGGGGAGTAACAGCCGTGCTGTAATGGAAATTGACTAACACAATGCTTGAATATAAAAGGTTATTAAACTCAAGCTGGCATATAGTGCAAAGATCGGAAGAGAATAGTAAGGTTTGGTATGAGCAACGCACTCAATGAGCTTGTGAGTCACTCTCGGTATAACAAGGCTTCACTATACATGACACTTATAAATATATGTTAAATAAATGAATGGCGTTTAACAGCTAGTGGAATATCTAAAGAGTAGCTCTTCATCCACTGAATTCCAAAAATATAGAACTTTAATTTTGTGGAGAACCACGAGAAAAAATCTTCAAAGCACAGGAGAGAACCAATAAAAAATTCTGCTCACATATGATCGACACGCAGTCCCGTGTGAGTGCTTTCAAAGCACTTCTTTCGTAACGTATTTCAAAGTTGGTCCATTTTTACCACACGTGCGTTTCAATTTACTCTTTAAAAATATTACTTAATTTTGTAGATTATTGTAGTATCAACAAGGGTTCCTTCTAATGGTCCTATTAGACGGTGTTAACGAACCAGCGCGGTGCGAATAAGCTGTGACCGCACGGATCGTCCGTAATAATCAAACACCAGGTTGTCACTTAGTCTAACGTGATGGAGATGGAGATTACGTAATGATTTGGAGTCAACGAGATTGGACGCTTTGTTTCGAGTGGTTTTCGCGATCTAATGAAAAACAACGGCTATATAACAATGGCTATAAGTAAGACATTTTAAATGCAAGTAAGATGACTTTTCTGTTTAAAAAAAAATTGCGCAAGAGTAAAACAATACCTCAAGAGTTATGCGCGTGTTTACGAACGCGACCACGAATAACGCGCCTCAGGCTTTACACGCGGTTGCTACACGCGTTATAGCGGTTTTTCGCGGCATGCAGCAGATGGCTGATTTCGGCGATCGTTCGTCATTTATTTAAAACATAAAACGGCCAAGATAATTCATTGAAGACGCGTGGGGGCTGTACAGCTTGAAGTAGAGCTAAGATAGGGGTTTATCTCAATTTTAGCTTATTATTTTAGGAGTTAGTTGGGGGGTGCTTAACTGATTAGAGGAGATAACCAACAAACAGAATGTGGTAGAAACTAGTAAATAGCTCTGTAATCAGTTATGCTCAGTGAAATAGGAATATCTACGATTATTGAATATACTAGAAGATTGAAATTTTTGTTTAAAATCATTTTGACGCAAATGGTAAGCACTCAACTTAGATGTGATTAGATCATGAAAATAGAACGATGGGTTAGTTTGAGATAACACTGGTGTTCCCAGAGATCAATACTGGGACCTCCCGCTATCAAAGTGTCATCAATCATGCAGAGAAACAGCAGCAACTCGTCATAAAATAATCCGACGTGCTAGATTCAGACAGGACTGGCGTTCCCAGAGATCAACACTGGGACCCCCCGCTTCCGAAATGTCATACGCCATGCAGAGTAACAGCAGCCAATCGTTTGAATGGAGCAAGAATGGTAAGCAATAATGGTGATAGAACCGCACGAGGAAACAGACCTGATGTCAAGATAGTAAGACCACCTTCTGGTTCGTAATGGAACCTTACAATAAAGAAAGAAAAGAGAAAGGAAAAAAAAATATTATAAGAAAATGAATCCAAGAGGGCTAGAAAGAGAAATCTCCCGTTTGCTTTAAGATATCGCTAGTGAATTTGCGAAGAAAAAAAAAAGGATTGATAGGAAAAGCTAAGTGCAGGCAGAAGCTTAGTAAGCAATATGCATGCTATATGCAGCATACAAAACCTTCACCGACTTTTTTTAGAATTCTTAAAATAACTGCATACCTAGGAGAAGGGTGATTGCACAGGAAATAACGGGACAGTAGAGGAGAGGAGAGAGGTGGTCAGATGATCTAAATATTACGGAATCAAGTTTCAGGCATGCTACTTGAAGACTTCTGTATTTCAAAGTGGGACTGGAAGACAAAAAACAATAGAGACAACGGAAAGAAAAAAAGGATATAAAAAAAAACAATTAAAAACAAAGTAAAGAGAAGAAACGATAAAGATTAAATAACAAAGTTAAAAAACAAACAAAAGGAAAAACAGAATTGATAAAAAATTTGAAATTCTAGGAAAACAAATAACCTCGACGCTTTTCTCTAAAGTTAATTATATTTCTTTACACGATCGTTGTGGTGACTTCTCACGGTGTGTTGTTTTTCAAACAAACTTCACAACCTTCGATCCCCTACAGATAGAATCTATTTTAGAGTTTCTCAAAATGGATAATTGCAGAAATGATTCAACACCCTGCGCGCTTCGATTATATTCACTATATCTAGAAAGAAAGAGTGAGCAAAGGACAAGGAACAAACGATCAAACGAAGGGGAAAAAGATAAATAAAAAACTTTGTTTTAGTTGCGATCACGATTACCAAACCAACACACACATATACGATTTTGAATCTAAGATCAATCAGCCCTTATCTAGTGGACTTGTTGTGGACCAATAGTAACCCAAGCAATCCTTTGGATTTTTCATGTTTTTTTTTTTTCAGCCACAGATGACCTCAGGGTGGTCTACAGAATCGCCGCTGCGTTAATCTCATTTGAATGTGGCAAGGTTTTAAATTAGAAAACGTTAGTTTGATAAGATTTACCCAATGCTGGAAGGCCGAAAAGTCAATCGAATTTGTTTGATTTATGTGGCCGTCAATAAAACAATGGCCGATAATGCAGGGTTTTAAAAATGAAAATTAGAAAATTGGAATGGACGGTTGTTTGAGTGAGGGAAAACATCATTAGGGACAGACCATTAGATAGCTGATGGGGGGGGGGGGTGCGTAAATCCCCCAAAAAATATCGAGCAAGCACTTAAACCTCAAAAAAAATATCGTGCGACCTCTTCTGCTAGAAGAAAAATATCTAACTGTACGCAAAAAAATAACGTGAAAGGGTTGAGCCAAAAAAGAAAATATCATGCAACCAAAATTCCTGCAAACCCCACCCCCCCCCCCTGAATTATCTAATGGTCCATCCCTTACGAGAAAAAGCTGGGATAAACGGTCGATTTAAGAGGTCGATCGAGACGTGGTCGATAATGTGGTCGCTGTATATAATACGTATCTGAAAAGGATGACAATCTCGTGGTTGGACGGGGGGTTTACTGTGTCATAATTGTGTCGATTATGCGGTCAAGGTAAAACCTGGATTTTTTTACTAAAAGTTTCCTTAGGAAAAAGAAACTCTCTCATAATAGTATCCAGTTGTCCAAGGGCAACCTGGGCGTGGATTCGCGTAGTCTCGTCTTTATCACACGCTTCTACGATCTTTAACAAGTGATAAAGCTCTCGAAGATTGGAACTAAGAACCTAAAATATAAATGAAATCAGTTACATATATAATTAAAAATCGAATACAAATCTTCCTTGATGGTAATGTTTTCCAGCTTCAGATCACGTGTCATTCTCTTGAGAACAAGATTCTTTGTTTGAGTCGCATTCATATTTATGTGTCTTCTCATACGCAGGCGTTAGACAAAGAAATGATACTCTTTGGAATGACACGTGGTCTGAAATGAGAGAACAGAACGCCCAAGGTAAAGAGGTCTTTTTGCGTAGAGACCAGGTGGGCAGACGACAAAAGATAATCATCTCACTGGCGACGCAGGGACGAGTGTCCACAAAATACTTTTTAAATATAGCGTGTTTTTAAGTGGTTGGCAAATTATTTTAATGAACTTATCATGCGGTAATTCGGACGTTTTTAAAACTTAAGTTTATTTGTGTCTACATGGGAAATCTTTGATTTTTTTTCCTCTTAGGTAAAAATATTCGATTGGCGCGGTTTCCATGTATCCAGTTCCATGAAGTTTATTCTTTTGACACTGAAAGGCTTTGCTCGTCTTTCATTTTAATGTGTAATTCCAGAAATTATCCATACCCACCCCACTGAGGGATTTGGAATTTCCGAAGAGGGGGGGGGGGGGGGTATGGATAATTTTTGGAGCTACACAATGAAATAAATCCTTCAATTTTTTATAGATTTTCCGCGTGACAAGAAGCGAGATTGTTTGTTGTTGAAGCTGTTCATTATTGACGTTACTCGATGTTGGTATTTGTGATGTTTTGTCGCTGGAAGTAAATGAGTCTGTAATCAAGGAGCACAGCGGTAAACTATGAACTCCAAAAAGCCCTTTTCAAACTAATGAACTAATTACCTGGATAGAATCTTGGCCAAGCCCTTGTAACAGTAAAGTCAGAGCCAGCACTGCTGCCCTGCGCACTTGATCTGATTGGTCAGTTTGGAGAACAGAACTCAGACAGCTGAAAATCTAACAAACCACAGGAAGCCCAATTTCAATAAAAGTGCTAGACGAAAATAGAATCTGGAAAATAGATCATTTATTGGAGGGGGAAAATGCAAAAACATAATATTATATTCATTTTCGTCCTTTATATGTCCCTTATGGTGTCCTATGTAGAGTGTACTGTGTTTATTTTCCTGTTCCCTTGTAACATTAGCATTCTATTGATGGTTTTCAGTGCGGCCATGTTGGAGGACTTTAACAAATGAATTGTTAATGAATTCTTTTGCTATATCCTCCAACATGGCCGCCGTGTCTTTTGTTATTTAATTCTCTTGGGAATGGTTGAAAACCATCAATTCTCATAAGGAAATTTGCGAAGAATCACATCATTGTCAGCTGAACGTTGCAGGTCGTGTTTAAATCATGAAACATATAACAGATAACGGGATAACACATAATAGGATTTCATGGTTGTGCCCAACATTGCACCGTGTGCCTTAAGTTTCAAGAACTGACTTTAAGTTTGCCATTTCATTAAGCTCATTTATCAAGCAATTTTCAAAGTCCAATTTACATTTGGCCTCCATTTTGTAAAAGATATTTTATTTATGTGTTCCAGTGAAGGTCCATGGAATTTATAAGTGCTTTATGGGTAGCATGGGTGGCGTTCGCGGCTAACGTGTCGTCTTTCACCGCTGTGAGTCCAACGGGTCGGGTCGCTGGTTCGAGCCCTGCGGTCGCCACATATGAATTGAGTTTGTTTGATGTGTTGTTCTCTCCTATGCTACGAGGGTTTTCTCCGGTTTCCTCCCTCCGTTAATATCAACATGTGAGTTGAGCGTCGTGTGCATAGAATATTAAATATAGTGGTAGTGCGTGTGAGCGAAAAGTGTCCCCAATTAGTGCGAAAGCGCTAGAACGACTAGACACTTAAATAAAGTGATTTATTTCATTTTTGTGTTGGTGAAATTGGGCATTCTTTTTGACCGTTGGTATTTATAAGTATTTTGAAGCAGAAATGAGGCTAACCCTGAATAAATGAGCCTGTAATCAAGCAACACAGCGGTATTGCACGAATTCGATAAACGTCTAAAGCACGCAGGCGTTTACGTTTACTTTGTATAAAATCTTAGAGCATATGAAGATGTTTTATCTGTAATCATTATAACGACTTACCTCCTGGATGATGGGTCCAACAGAGTACCTCAATAGTTTACACATGTCCCCGATGTTAGACAGACTACTGGCTCGCACCATTTCGTCAGGGTCTTTTACACCTGATAGCAGTGAAGACATGAGGTGCTGGGAATATCTTGGAATCAGTTCTCCGCACTCTCTGACTGCTTTTACCAGGGCTTCTCCGAGCTTCATCTTGGTTTCTGGTGAGCGCTTGTAGTTGGCTTTTTAAAAAAATCAAAAATATAACGTCGTAAGGTAAAACAGTGTGTTAACTTCATTTTGATTAGCCCTTTCCTTATATAGAAGTATTTCTGTCTAGATTCCAAACGTTTGATCAAAAAACTAAGAAGCAACAATTATACAGCAACATAAGTACCGACAGCAACGACAATGACGAGTGACAATAACAGTAATGACTGCAAAAACGAGACCAGAAGCAGCAACAGCAGCAACAGCAGCAACAGCAGCAACAGAACAGAAGCAACAGCAGCAACAGCAGTAGCAACCACAACAGCAGCAGAAGTAACCACAACAGCAGCAGAAGTAACCACAACAGCAGCAGAAGTAACCACAACAGCAGCAGAAGTAACCACAACAGCAGCAGAAGTAACCACAACAGCAGCAGAAGTAACCACAACAGCAACAACAACAACAACAACAACGGCACAACAAAAAACAGCAGCAGCAGCAGTACCAACAACAACAATGACAACGAACGGTGCTTTCCTCGTCTCACCTGTACCCTGTTGTGCATTTCTACAAGTAGCAAACTCCCTCGCCAGGTATGGCAGAACCAACTCTGTCTTAACAGCTGCGAGTGCCACCATTCCCTGTATGGCAGCCAGGTATATATACGAGTCATCATGCGATAATTGGTCTGTGAAGATCTTGAGTAACGTATCTGCTTGGGCCAGTGCCTTTGGGTGTCTATTGTGGAGTAGCTTAGCCAGGGTTATCATGGCGTATCCTCGTACAGGGATTAGTGGGTCACAGAGCTCAGCAAATGCTTCGTCAAACTGGGTGTCGGATGATTGGTTTGGAGTATCCTTGGAAGAATCTAAAAAATACAAAAAAAAATGATAAAATTACTGGCAATGGCAGAACCAAACTTGATTAGATTAGGTAATAGTGTTATAATGAAGATGATGGTGATGACGATGCTAGAGCTGTTGTATCATAAAAGATGATGATGATGGTGTAATACAGTTGCTGATAGTGTGACAACGTTGATGATGATGATGATAGAGTGCACGCCATATATCCGTGAAACAATTACTAGCCAAGTACGTGTAACGCTTAAAAGTACTTAGTCCTCAACTATTTAGTCGTAAGACAGCAAAGAATTCACTCAGGCATGATCGACCAAACAACTCAGTGAAGAAGCGTACAAGAAGTATTTGATTTTGACAACTAATATGAAGCTGACCTTTATCAGAAACAAAGTCTTCCTGTGTTACTCTGTTCTTTTTGCCAAGATTCTCAGCCATCTCTTTCATCTGTTGGCTCCACACTGCCCCGTGCGTTGCTATGGCAATACGCAAATCATTCGCCATCTCTTTCACCTCTACATCAGGATGATGGGTGGAGAGTTTTTCTAGCAATGGAAGCAAATCGTGAAGCGAGCTTTTTTCTCTGGCTTCGACCTATGAAAGAATGAACAAAGTATATTGAAATACATAGGTGCATTTGATCATGTTCACATGTGAATTTGCACCATATAAGTAATAAATTATTATTATTATTATTATTATTATTATCATCATTATATGATTAGTTCTTAACAAATTATGATCTTGTAAATATTTATTTCTTATTGTCAATAAAAATTCATTAGTTAAAATTTATTATTATTATCATCATCATCATCATCATCATCATCATCATTATTATTATTATTATTATTATTTAGATCTTATTAACCGAGCGGGAGGTCTGTACGGGATAATCTTGACCGAGGTCTGTACCCGACCGAGGTCAAGATTATCCCGTACAGACCGACCAAGCTCGGTTGATAAGAGTTTTATTATATGACCACTTTTCTTGAAAAGGACAAAATGTTTTCGTCGTAAGATTAATATGCGATCGGACCGGTTAATACCGGAGAATCTAGACCAGTCCGCGATGCGATCTATCCAATCAGATTGCTCGATTTGCTAGTGTCCAGGCTCTAAGATTCACGGTCATATAATTAATTATTATTATTAAATCTCGCTCGCTATTTTTTCCGTTGCAAACTCGAATTCAAGTTGTGCACTTCCGGTTACGATGGCTATAGAAGCTTTAGAAGCTTTACGAGCTCGCCTTTAGAAAGCCATCGTAACCGCAAGTGCACAACTTGAATTCGAGTTTGCTACGGAAAAAAATAAAATAGCGAGCGAGACTTGGAGCAAGCCTACCCTTCCCATGACGGCAGACAGCATTTCAACACCAGATATGGTCTACTCTGTTCTATATACAGTCAATTCAAAAAACGTTCTCGTCGACCAACTCAAGCCTACGCGACTGGATCAAAAGGGAACATGGGTAGGAATCACTGAAGCAATTGACTGCATCATTTGATGTGATTAGTTCTGCCTCGTGTTTACAGGACGAATCTTCGTAGGCAAGCGGGAAGTGCTAAACCCAAAGACCTTCATTTAATGGGTTATTTCTCGCCATTAATACCCTATTTCTAGAAGAAGCAATCAATTCAGAACGAATATTTAACCGCTTTAGTGATTTTTACCCATATTCCTTTCGGTCCAGTCGTGTAGTCTTGAGCCGGTCGACGACAACGTGTTTTTGAATCGACTATATCTCATATACTCAGGTATGGACTAACCTTAGAGGCCCCTCCCATGATTGCAGACAACATTCCAAAGGCCATAGTAAGGGTCTCTGATACAAGACCTCCTTCAAGCAAACCCTCTTCTGTCTCGCATAAGGCACATCCTCTTTGTAGAGTGGATTTAATGAATGCAAGCATTTGCTGAACATCCTTGAGGATGGATGGTCCAAGTTTGTCGCACATGAGGGCAAGCAAATGAAGAATTAGAAGGCTCCTTTGATCAGCACTGGCCTGTCTGTCGTACACTTGAAGATCTTCTGGTTCCTCTGAATAAAATATGCATACATCATGAAAGTGCAACAACTTTCTGGATTACTTCTTTTACCTAAGAAGTAGCATAGCTTATCATTCGGGGCCCGGTTGTAAGAAGCTTGGATAGCGCTATCCAGTGGATAAATCCTTATCCAGTGGATAAGTCGATGCTGTTATCTAATAAATTTATCCACTGGATAAGATTTATACGTTGGATAGCGCTATCTGGGCTTCGTACAACCGGGCCAAGCTATTTAGTAACGCACCGCACAGGAAATGCCGAGGGCACAACAGAAGTGAATGAGAAGCAGAAGCCTTAAGAGAGCATACTGTTCAGACTTTTCACTTGCTGATTTTCTTAGAGGGAGGAAAACCAGAGAACCCCGAGAGAACCCCTCAAAGCCCAAACTCTACTCATATGATACAAGTTATCAAAAACAGAAAACAGGGATAGTGTAGCGGTGAGAGTGCATGTCTCTCAGACCACCAATACAACCTGGATTCATTCCCAGACACGGTATGACATGTGACTTGAGTTTGTTGCTGGTTCTCTCCTGTGCTTCAAGGGTTTTTCTCCGGGTTCTCCAGTTTTCCTTCCTCCACAAAAATCAGCAAGTGAGATGAGTATTGTGTTGTAAATAATATACAATTATTGAATTCGGTTTTCTCATGACATTGTAAATTATCAAGACCGAGGTCTCGATAATTTACGAGATGACGAGAAAACCGAATTCAATAATTGTTTTATTTATACATTTTGTAAACTAAGAATAAAGATTTACTTCTGCTAACAAACTTAAGGTATTTCACTCTCAATTATGACCTCAAATGACCTTGACATGATAAATGTAATATCTACAGGAAAACCTATAGATATTGCATTTATGATGTCGAGTTCACAGGATATCAAGGATTGGCTGAGGGCCGTCGGCCAATGAGAAGCCAGATCGTGAGTAAAATGTATCATAATAAATGTAGTGGTAGTTCGTGTGGAGCGAACCTCACGGAAGAGCCCCTCATAGGGAATGATGATGGTAAAATATAAATTTACAAGATGTTCCAAACATACCTTCAGAAGATCCTTCCTCTTGAGACACAATATTGGTCAGCTCTTTCATCAAATGCAGAAAGAAATCCCCTGACAGCTTGTCATTGTTCAGGTTCACAAGTAGTTCAACTAGACATAGCGCTTGAACCTCATAATTCATCACCATGTCACCTGTCAGTCTTCCTAAGACATCATCAAATGATGCCGATGATTGAAGATCACATGACTTGATGATTATCCCACCACTATCACCATAACAAAACGTGTATTCATTTCTCATTAATTCTATGGGGATATCAGTGCCGCTAGACATGTCGCTGTTATGTGACTCACTCTCCAGTGGCTCACTATGTTTCCTCTTGTCATCTTGTTCCCCAGTGCACTTATTCGATACTTTGGCCGTAGGAATCTTTTTCTCTGACATTCGCTTACTATCATTGCCACTAACCCCACCCTCATCATGTTCGTCACTAAATGAATGAGGTGGCAACTCGTGATATACAAGTATATAAAGAGTCTTCAGTGCAAGTGTAGGTTCTATGTGTTTTAGAAACTGTAGCAGTATTTCTTGACAAGGAGATCTGAAATTATAATAATGTTTATTAGAAGTAGAATAGACTAATGAGTAAAGTAATAATAATAATAATAATAATAATAACTTTATTTGTCAGGGTTCACACCTTACCATGACTGATAATTTTCAGGTGGCCCTCGGGATTATAAAAGATTTACATATATGCATTATAAAGAATGTTATAAAAATGTATATATAAAAAGAGAAAGATAAAACTAGTTTTTTTGAAGAAAAAATTATACAAATAAGAAGATATGATATATATATATATTTAGAAAGCTCATTAATAATTCATGAAGAAAACACAATAGAAATCATGACCATGAAGGTGATTTTATATCGGATAAAGATTCGTCTTCATTTGCATAAACTTTAACTTGGATTTTCTCTATCAAACTTGGTTCATTTCGTAAAAAAATCGGTACACAATGAGAACAAACATCATAAGTTTTCTAAGCCGTTCAATAATCTCGCAGATCGTGTTTTATTGGGTCTAAAACCACTCGGCTGCGCCTCGTGTTTTATACCCGATAAAACACTCCTGCTCGTTTATTAAACATTACATATATATATATATATATATATATGTCTATGTAAAATAAAAATAAAAGTGACAAACTAATATACTAATCATGTGACTTACTAGAAAACAATATAATTATATGATAGGCAAAACTATTTGTCTAGAGAAAAAGGTTGATCATAAATTTCTGAAAAATGATAGTTAATAAGATCTAATTTTAAGTAGTCAAGTCTCATCCTCAAGTCAAGGGTTTTTCTCTGGGTTCTCTGGGTTCTCTGGTTTTCCTCCCTCTCCAAAACCTAAAAAGTTAAATTATGATTTGATGTGTGAGTTAGCCATGCCCTGACATAGATCAACCCAGAGGTTATTTCAGGGTATCAAAAACTTAAAGGTTTGACAGAAGGTTTTTATAGTTATAGTGGCAAATAAGGGGATCTCTCCTGTTACTCTAAACTCCACAAGACCTTAAGTCCTTTCAGACCCTGTGTATTCTCTTGAGAAAAGATTCTTCTTTTGAGTTTTATCCATATCAATGTGCCTTCTCATGCACAACCAATAGATAAAGAAATAACACTCGAGGGAATAGCAAGTGGAATAAGAATGGTAGAATTAAAATAAATGGGTGGATGGATGGATGCCCTAATCTTAGAGTGCAGCCCAAAGGATGATTCAGCCAGGGTTTCAGGGCCGTAACCAGAACTTTTACAGGGAGGGCGCACATCGAATAAAATCAGACCATTGATCGCTTTTTTTAAGAAAGCAGAACCAAAAAAAAAAAGGTAACCAAAAGAAAGTAGAACCAAAAAAAAAAAGGTAACCAAAAGAAACTGAACCAAAAAAAAAAAGGAGATGGATGAGCAGACCTTAAGCTTTTATGGGGGGGTGCACGTGCACCCTGTGCTGCCCCCTAGTTACGACCTAGCTGGGTTTGATTAAAAAATTGAATTGCAAAAAAAAAGTTTTTAATTTGCAGTATAATATGTATGTAGTGTACCTGAGATGAGAAACACCCTTCCTTGTAAAGCAAAACAGTTGGAAAATAGGATGTACAACAGCAGTTAGGCAAAGAAGGAAAGAGCTTTGAGGATCTGATCCAACAACAAAAACCTACAAAATAACAAAGGGCTCAGTTTAATGTTTTGAAAACTACATGAGGCACATATAGACCTTATTCGTAGGTGTCACAATGTTTTCCCACATCAGCGTGACGAACCTCCAGAGGATTCATATTATTTTATTTTTATTCTTCGAAAAATAATGAGTATCCCAAAGGATAGGAAAGGAATAACAATGATATCCCCACGAGTTTCAAAACGATAGCTATTCATTCCCCTAGAGGTTTGTCACGTTCAATTGGGAAAACTTTGTCACAAGAGGGTATATTGAGGCAGGGCTTAAAAAGATGGTTGGTCATGTGGTACCCATCATGCAGTGTATTAAGAAGAAATTCAAGTGACACATCTACTCTACTTGTTGAGCAAGCACATGCATGTTTAACCCAATATGGCAGATCCCTTCTGGCCAACTGTGCATGACACACATACATGAATATATTAACATATTAATGCAAGTCTATAGCAGGTCAGTCAACAGTCATGATCACCAGCCTCATCAGTCTTACCTCGTTGTGAGTGTGATTTTGGTAATATCATTAATTCAGTAAAATATCTTTTAGATGTTAAAGTTAAATTTAATTTTGTTCACAGTCCAACGATTAAGTCCTGGAAAGAACCTATCAGTCATAACTTCATAAAACTTATGGTCTCACTAAAATCTCCTTGACATTTTGAAGTTTCAAAGTCCAATTCTATGACTGTGAGTCGATCTCTGACTTTGATCAGTGCAGAGGTTGATTCAGAGTATATTGGTAAGATTTACAGTATTTTTGCAATGAGGCAAGTGTTTCAGTCAGCATTTACATGTATCTGCAGCTATTACCGCATACAGTACAGTAATTATGTACCTTATGGATGTCTTCAATACACTGTGTAAGAGCTGCCTCATCTGCAACTACTTGATTCAACTGGTGTGTCTGCCCTACAATCAATCAATAAGCAAACAAGAAAATAAATGTTAAGAAAAGAGGAAGACATGAAAGAAGGGAAGAAATGAAAGGAAGAAGGAATGAAAAGACAAATGAGCAAAAGTTAGAAATGAGCAAATATAATAATAATAACTTTATCAACGTCTCGAATACTTCTAGCCGGGCACAAGAGCCCTACTAATTGGGGAGACAGGAGAGAAATGGGGAAGAAAGAAACAATAGAAGGAAGGAAGAAAGGAAAAAAGGAAAAAAGGAATAACGAAAGGCCTTTCAAGCTAATCTGAGAAAAGATTTTTAGCAAATCAGAATGTGTGGTTCCAGAAATTATCCATACTCCCAACATGGAGGGAACTTGTAGAAGGACCCCTTATCCCCAGAAACTAATTGTTGTCCATAAAACTCTGTAATTTTGTTCTTTCTTTGAACCCCTCCTCTCCTCAATTCCTTCCCTCCTTCCCACAATCAAGAAAATTTGCAAAACAGAGGTGTCACTTTTCCTCTCAAAACCACAGATATCCGGGCCACCAAATGAAAAATATGTTGAAAACAGTTACACAGTAATTAATGAGTTTCATATTTTGGCTGGCATGTTTACTTTTTTTGCGAGACAATTTTGGCAGGCTTCATGACACCTCAGTTTTGCAGCGACATTATCTCTAAATATTCATTTCATATCAGCTGGTTCTTACTAAACTGGCAGCAAAAACAAGATGCATTTTTTTATATTTTGTTTCTGTGTACTAAGCTAGATATTGGCTCACAGCCTATTGCATCACAAACATGACAAATACCCTTACACACATGCAACAGGCCAAATCAGTGGCGGATTCAGGGGGGTCGAAGGGGTCCATGGAACCCCCCTTTAAGGTTTGATCTTTTAGGTATATATAAATTTCAATAAAGAAATAGTTTTGTGTTGGGTCGTGTTATTATAGCTTGGTCTGTTACTAGATAGTAAATGAGGTGATTAGAGCCAATTTTTTTGTCAAACATCGACTAAACAAAAGAGAATTATACACAGTTTAAGAAACGGAACCCCCCTTTGAAAAATCCTGGATCCGCCACTGCAAATAAATAAGTAATCAAAACAAACATCAATACATACGAAACAGCAGAGGGTCAAAATAAGAAAGAACAACTGATAACAATAATAATAATTAATAGAAGCTGAAATGAGTGCTGAGTGAATTGTGTGAAGTGAAATTATATCTGTATCTTAGTGATCAACACCTTGTGTCTCTGCTTCCTAATACACTGTACTTTACCTGGTATTTGTGTTACCCTCAACAATGGTGTCATCATCTTTTCCAGGAGGTATTTCTTGCAGAGACTAGGGTGTTGTTTTGCCATAGTTTTAACAGCACTTGACGCAACACGCACAAACTGTTTACCAAGCTCTGCATTTGTTATGTGTAATAAATTCAACACCTGGGAAGATATATTATAGTAAGTGTATGAGAATATATATGATATACTGTGAGGATCAGCTCAATTTGATACATGTAAATATATAGTAAATATGGCATAAGTAAGTTATTTGACAATATCTTTTATCATATACAGTCAATGTCATTAACGTTGTCCACCAAAAAAAAGACATTTTCACATTTACACATTTACACATTTACACATTTACACATTTAGACTAAAAGAAATATCAAGTGTTTCCTCAAAGGTTCTGGCATAAAACAAATGCTGAAATACCATTCTCCATGTAAATGCGTAAATGCGTAAATGCGTAAATGCGTAAATGCGTAAATGCGTAAATGCGTAAATGCGTAAATGCGTAAATGCGTAAATGCGTAAATGCGTAAATGCGTAAATGCGTAAATGCGTAAATGCGTAAATGCGTAAATGCGTAAATGCGTAAATGTGTAAATGTGTAAAATGTCTTTTTTCGGTGGACAATGTTAATGACATTGACTGTATATCATACATTTTACTCTATCTTGTTTCTGATAGGCCAAGAGCCTTCAGCTGCTGATATCATGTGAACTTGACATGATCAATGTATTATTATACATTTTACTATTAAGTATCTCAACTCTGATTGGTCGAGAGCCCTCAGCTAATCCCTGATATCATGTGAACTCAACATGATAAATGTATTATCTGTAGGAAAACCTACAGATAATACATTTATCATGTCAAGTTCATTCAAGGTCACGCTGTGGTAGCTTTGCCAAGGGCATTGAGATCCATCAAGATGTCTCTATAATTTAATGCTCATGTTAATGTTTTTCCAGTATACAAAATGTATAATAAAGCAATTATTGAATTCGGTTTGCCAAAGCCAAACAGCAGATAACACAGCCAAAGTCATGATAATTTACGATATCATGCTCAGCCTCATCCAATAATTGCTTACTACATGTACTGTATCTGTAGGTTTTTCTGTCAATAATACATTTATCATGTCAAGGTAACTCAAGGTCACAATGGCAATTCAAATATGTTTGCCGTTTTTTTGTTAGCAGAATTAAATCTTTATTCTTAGTTTACAAAATGTATAAATAAAACAATTATGGAATTTGGTTTTCGCATGGTATCATAAATTCTCAAGACTTCTGCAATTTTATTAACCTCAGAATAACACATTGTCTGAAATGGGAAAACATTACCCATGCTGAAAGGTATTATCACAGCTACATTGTAATCCTAAATTTAAAGCTAGAGTATAACCACATAACCTGGCTGCATTGTACTCACCTGAGGTGCTATATGTGAATAATATTCCTCTACAGAAGTAGCTTGACTTGGACAGTTAGCAATGAGTCTTGCTACCATGTCGCATTTACGCCAGTTTTGTGTACTGTGAGGATCTATAAGTTAAACAGAAAATACTATATTCTATCTCATAGTTTTTCTGTACATTATATGAGCTCTCAAAAAAACATATTATCACAGAGCAAGGGTGGGGAGGGTTAGGAATAAGAAAGTGAATAATCATGCTAACAATGGCTTCTAATTTACTGTATGTGTCTTTGTGAATCTGCCATCCATCTATGTGATATATCGAAACGATATCTGATCAGTCAAGGTGACAACTCGTCCCAAAATTATTTACAGATGAGATCATTTAAATATTCAGCAATCAAAATATGGGAACAAATTCCTGATAGTCTTAAGTCCCAATCATTTAAGTCATTTAAAAAGAATTATAAAAAATATTTATTATCTATACAATAACATATATTTCTTCTATAATAATATATTTTTCTTTTCTTGCAATTTAAAAAAAAGTAGTTGCCATTACGTCCTGTTATGCGCGTGTTTATGATATTTTTAATTCCTATTTTTTTATGATGCTAAATATACTTAACTTAATCTGTCAAGGTGACAACTAGTCTTGTCCCAAGACTATTTACAGATGATAAGAGGGTAAGGAAAGAAAAACAGAGAAGTTAGGAGTGAGAAGAGAAGAGATTAGTAGAATGGAGGAGAAAAGAGAGAAAAAGTAGGGAACAAAGAGGAGGGGAGTAAACCAGTTGTACATCAAGAAGGAGTCAAGATTGAGATGTAATTAATAGATTCAAGAGGAAAGCAATGGAGTAAAGAAGAAGAGGAGGATGGAGGAGGTGAGACAAGAGGAGACAAAGGATAGGAGACAACACGAGAGGATACAAGTATAATAACTGACCTGCAGTGTTTTCTAATATCCCTCTCAACACAGCCTGTACACCATTTTCTTTCATCAGTCTTGCTGACAGTAACTGACCACAGATGTTTGTAAACCACTTGGGCCTCTCATCACAAGTAACATTCTTATCCTCTCTCTTTACAGATATTTTCCCTACTCCATTTCTAGTAGAACCAGTAGTTTTCTGTTGTCTTTCAGGTTTTGTTCCACCTTGTATCATAAGTAGCTCTCTTACTATCAACGGTTGATAAACCCGTTCAACTAGTCTTTCTAACTCTAGTAAGCATTTTTCTCTCTCTGATGCAGAAATAAATTTTTCCTTGATTTCATTCATTGCTACATTCTTTTTCCACTCATTTTTACGATTACAAGGATCCACACTTCTTTCCGAAGCTGACAATGACCAACATTTAGTGATAGACTCTCTTTCCACATTTATTCTCAGTTCACTTTCTCCACATGAAACAGGCTTGGCATTTACTTCATCAGTACTCTGACCTGAAGACACTGGCTTGATCTCATCACTATCTTGGGAATGAATTGTTCTAGTAGTTTTATTCATGTCCAAGGAGTTTTTTGCACATGTCTGTTTAGATGCACCATTACTCTCATTATATGTTGATGCTGGTGCATAGCAGATTTGTATTAATCCAGTCAGTACATCACCAAGGTGACATGACAGTATAATAGACCCCAGCGATGCATGCTTAATGCACTCTAATAGTACCCTTATACATTCATATAATTGTTTATCATTTTGAAATTCATTTTCAGGCCCCTTGATCAAGCTGCTATACCCAGATCTTCTTTCAACAGGAATCCCTACACCTGGATGAAGATTTGGATAGACACCTAAACAAATGATAAACTGAATACAAGTGAGTACAACTTTCTGGTCGCTGACACTCAGAGCATCCACGTTTAGTTTTGGGTTTTGTATGCCTTTGGTGTTGGTTTTTTCCATAGACACTCCAGACACAAGTTCCTGAAGAAGACTTTTCAGCTCCAACATTAAATTCAAACATATTTTTACAAATTTCCACCTCGCAACAAATTTCCAGGCTTCTAATTCAGTCCTTTCTGCTCCTTTAGATGTATCTTCAGCCATTCCTTCAGGTTCTAGTTCGTCTTCAAGAAAACGTTTCCAAAATTCACAGTTTTCATTTTGTAAACGTTGTCGCAGAGTGTCAAAGTTTATGTCGCTTAACAGAGCAGTTTTCAATTGTTTCATTCTACTCAGCAACATTTCCTCGAAGTATTTTATAGGTTTATCCTCAGTTGTTTTAGTAGAGGTGCTTGTAAGTAGACGAATAGCAGATGTAACGATGGAGGGAGATTTCACCGTGGACTCCGCCATCTTGGATTCTTTGCTACCACAGGAAACCCGAACCCACAACTTGGACCACAGGGAACCCGACAATATTTTCATTGCTTCTTTTCGCTTCTTTTAGAAAAGCAACTTTTCCTTTATGGGTTTCCTGTGGTTTGTAGTTGTTATCAGATCCGCGCTGTAAATACTATTGTTTGAATCCAAATCAATAGCGGTTGGTAAGGGACAGGTCAAAAAATAGAGGAGGGGGGGGGGGGGGAGGGCTGGTGCATTTTATTTTTGGCCTGTATATTTTTTAGTGGCCCTCCCTTTCCTTATATAGGAAAAAATTTGGCCCTCCCCTAAATACTTGCACAATTTTTTCTGGCCCTTCCCTCCCCCATAACTTATAATTTAGGCTGACTTAGCAGTAAACGAGTTGCACGTCTTCCCGATCTTGTTGTCACAGTAGTTGTCATTCTACTATAAAACTCTTCTGTGTCATCTCTATCGTCACCACTTTTTTCTTCTTCATCAGTATCTGAGCAAAGTTCAGCCAATATTTGTTCTTCCTCACAATCCTCATTAGAAGATAATCCAGATTCTGCACTCCCATCAGTGTCAGTGTCACTGCCAGGCTCTCTGTAGTTGTCCCGTCTATTTTGTTCCACTGTATGCAGATTGTGTGTTATATGCCTCTGAACTGTATATAGTTTAACCTTCCTTTTACCAGGGCACTGCAATTGATGAAACTTTGAATACTCATCACTTAGGACAGCTACATTTTGTTTTCTTAAAGAGCCATCGTCAAGCATAGCATTCCAGTTGTAGTCTTCGTATTTTTTTCTTGCCTCTACAGAATTTCTTTTCAGCTTTGTCTTCCTTTCTTTTTTCTTTCTTCAGTTCAAGCAATTTTAAGTGTTCTAGATAGCTCCTAACGCACCTATCAGCTTGATCCAGTGACAGCATAATTCATTTTTTACATTTCTACTGACCTAATTTTTATGCACAAAAAAGTTTGACCCTCCCCTTAAGACTTGCACAATTCTTTCTGGTCCTCCCTTTTAGCCTGCATGAAAAATCATGACCCCCCCCCCCCCCCCTTCCATTTCCACCAGCCCTCCCTCCCTTCTAATTTTTGACCTCTCCTTAACACCCTCTCTAAAAACAGCCAAAGGATGACTTTTGATTACTTACTAGAAAGTGCGTTACACACCACAGACCTATAAGGAGCAATACACCAACGATTATTGGTTTGAAATTAATCGCTTATTAATTTGCAGCGCGATATCTGATTACAGCTAAAGTAATGTAAACCGATCAGGCAATCACAGAGAAGCAATCACAAACCACAGGATACCCATAAAGAGCAAAGTTACTTTTCTAAAAATAGCAATCAACTATAGCCAGGTTCCCTGTCATCAGAAAAAATCTGTTAACATTTGGTCAGCTACGATTTCAAGCTCACGTCCCCTCATGTGAGCCCATACAAATTATGCAAGTAAGGTTAGCACGTGCCACCTACATCTGGTGGCCCGCATCTCCTGGCCCCACACGCATCTGGTGGCCCCTTGGCCATAACTCTGTAATGTAGCGTGCTATGGTAATGACACAGGTAGCCCAAGCTTGGTTTCTGTGGTGTCCTGTTATAAGGAAATGTATAAATACACTCACCATAATTTTCGAAATTATGAGTTAAATACTTTTGTATCTTAGGCCGTTAAAAAATACACTCACCATAATTTTCGAAATTATAAGCTAAATACTTTTGTATCTTAGGCCGTTGAAAAATACACTCACCGTAATTTTCGAAATTATAAGTTAAATACTTTTGTATCTTAGGCCGTTTTTTAACAGCCTTAGATACAAAAGTATTTAACTTATAATTTCGAAGAAAGACTATATCCAAATCGAATCCGCATTTACGATACGAAGACTTCCGGCGTGACCTCGGGTCGATTGCCGAAAGAAATCCGTTGAACTGGTGTACAGTGAGCTCCAAGTACGGGTCAGAACAAGCGAGGTAGTATGTGAATACAGGCAAATTTCATGGCTTAAAGACGCGAAGGTTAATCTCTAATGCGACTTTCTCGGTTCTATAGGGATGTGAGAGAAGGGTCATGACTAAAATTTGGCGCTGGAAAGAAAATTTGAAGACGTACGAGGTTTCAAAGACCCGTGATGGTTCGCTTTTGGGACTCGAGTTTCCAACCTTCTCTTATTTCTTACTGGTGGGGGAAAAAATCCTTAAAACGGGCTAAATTCAAAAAATAACCACGCAGAGCGAAAGAAGTGCTATTTCTCAATGATAGGGTAAAATTTCGAGGCTTTATTTCACGTTTTGATGATTTTATTGAAATTTTTGATGATTCCCCATACATTTCCTTATAACAGGACAGCACAGAAACCAAGCTTGGGCTACCTGTGGTAATGAAGGAGTTGAATCTTCACACACTCGTGTATGTAGCGATCACTTCGTAAAAGGTATTTAACAATTCTATATTTGTTTGAGTTTGAAATCCAGATGTCATTTCTTTGCTTTGCACGTGTTGGCTTGTAGAGTGTTTGTAGGTTCGTCGCGTCGTATCGAAGTCTGTTTACTAAACAAGTTCTATACATGTATATCTTATCTAAGTTGTCCAAGCAATATAAATGACGAAGACGACATAGTTTGGGCCCCTACGTTGAAGCTTGGCCATCAGAAGATAAAACAAGTCACAGAGAGCTCTATAAAGCGCGGTGAGAGGACAGCAAAAAGAGATCTGAAACGTCTCCATTCCGAAGCTGCTAGTGCCTTGCTTGACTATAAATGCTCGGCTGATTGATGAAGAAATCTCTTATGCACTAGTCAATTGAGTGGTGTTAAAATCAGACATTCTCCCCGGTAGTCGGGGACACATTCACTGTCAAAACCCCCGCTATTGTGGCCCCGTTATTTTGGTTTAGTAGTCAACCAGAAACACATTTCACGCCAACTCCAAATTCTTGTGCTACACAGAGCCAATTGTTGTGTGTTCCATGCACTAAATATTCAATGCTCAATATTTTCATGGGCTCTGAACCTCAAATCGTGCGAAAACGTTTAGGTTTACGTCTAGTCAGCTGAGAATGTAATGGTATTAAATTGAAAATGAACAATGCTTGTAAATATTGCGAAGCAGTAGTTTTAATAGATTAATCATGATCTGATTCTGTGGTAACGAAACTTCGTAGAAAGGATGACTCTTGTTGTCAATCATCTGACCACGTGACATGACTGACGTTACATATCACGTGACTTACGAACTATTGTATGTAATCATTAAAGGAAGAAATACTTTCAAAGAACCTCGCACATACTTTATACGCGTCCTTTTAGTCCGAACAAATCCTAAATGCTTTGTGGGCCAGTTGTATAAAGGTCAATAAATAAAATCTTGATTATTATGATTAGACATCACTTCATTCTCTTTGTTTATACACAAGGAGATAGTACGCCTTCATGATTTCGTTCCATGACACCCACTGTTTCAAATGTATATTTGATATGTTTACTTTTTTGGTTATCCGCCAAAGAGACGACGCCATTAATTTGATTGAAAGAGAAGACTACTATGAAAATTGAAAATACTACGATAAAAAAATTATCTTCTTCCCGGTGCAAGTGTCCCCCACAATGACGATAGTAATAACAATAATAGTTTGTTTATTAAACTCCTTACAAGCGATTTAATAAAAGCGCGTATCACTGAAAATGTAGTCACACCTCCCTACGTCAGAATAACGCTTTGCGTGTGCGCGGGGCCATGAAATGCGGGTCCACCACATGTAGGTAGGATTGGGCCACCAGAGGTATAACTTAAATTTTAATTCATAATTTAAATTCATGAATTGAATCAGCGATAATAATTATCGGCGATTATTTTTAGTTCGTAAGTCACGTGATATGTGACGTCAAGCCATGTCACGTGGTCAGATGATTGACAACACAAGTCTCACCAATGCTACCAAGTTTTGTTGCCATGATAGCATGCTTCGTTAAGGCGTTATGGCCAGGGGCCACCAGATGCTTGTGCATGGGGCCAGGAGATGCGGGTCCATTAGAGGTGGGTACTTTGGGGCCACCAGAGGCATGTGGAAGCGAATTTTGTTAAAATAAGTATTAATTCATTTGATGAAATGATTACGTGGAATTGTTCGCAAGTCAAAACTAATGGCGAAAATCGGCGAAAAAGTTTGGTTCGTAAGTCACGTGGTATGTGACGTCACGCTCTTTCAAGTGGTCAGATGACTGTAAACACGAGTACAACCCATCGTATCAAGTTTCGTTACCATAGCATTCATTGTAATGAGTATTGACAAAAATCGGCGAAAGTGTTTGATTCGTAAGTCACGTGATACGTGACGTCACGTCATATCACGTGGACAGATGACTGACAACACAAGACTCACTCATCGTACCAAGTTTCGTTACCCATAGCATTTATTGTAATGACTATTGGCGAAAATCGGCGAAAAAGTTTGGTTCGTAAGTCACGTGGTATGTGACGTCACGCCCTGGTCACGTGGTCAAATGACTGACAATACAAGTCTCACCCATCGTACCAAGTTTCGTTACCGTTAAGGAGTTAATTGCCAAGGAGCCACCAGATGCGTGTGGGGCCAGGAGATGCGGGTCCATTAGAGGTGGGTACGATGGTGCCACCAGAGGTATGTGGCACGTGCTAACCCCTTCTCAAATTATGTCTCAAAAACACAGTTTTTGGATCTTTTCCCAAAATAATGACCATCTAGGCAAAAAGCAGAAGTGGATTCAGTTAATTCAACTATTCACGGACTGTATTATATGGTTTAGATTGAATTCTATTGAAAAAAGCCACCGTACTTTTTGAGTTGAATGTACGCCGATTGGATGTATTTTACAAGAGAAAATGCATGACATAACCGGGGTCAAGCTAGAAAATCGTCTCTCCTTGAAATAAAGCAGAACCTGTCAAAAAAACCGAAGTGGATCATAAAAACCCCGGGCTTTCCTGAACATTTTGTTAAATAATTCATAGCAATGTGATAAAATTTAGAACCGTAATTTTGCTGATATTATAAGCTCATACTATCTGTTGGCTATACATTTGCCTCTTATGGTTTCTTAGAGTTCGTAGCCTCAAAAACACGCTAACTACTAGTTAGCGAAAGAACATGGAAACGACGTTCACCGATGTTACTTTGTTTATACAGGGCGAAATCGACTCATATACGTACACATGTATGTCGTGTTACACGTTCTCTTCTTTTCCATTCAAAAGAAGTGTCACCGTGCACAATGTATGTAAACTGATCAAACCCATGCAATTTAAAATACATGGAATACTATATAGAAGGAGAAAATGGGCAGAAATGAAAAATGAAACATTTTAGCGCTTGCCTCTCACCAATGCGACCCGTGTTCGAGTCACACCGTGCTCGGTGTTGTATATGAGTAAAGTTCCTCGTTGATTTTCTCCTGTGTTTCGAGGGTTTTCCTGATTCTCTTGTTATCCTATCTCAGTAAACATCAATTCCAATTGGAATCCAGTGTCAATCCCATTATTTTATTATTATTATTTTATTCATTGAAATCACGCCCTCGAAGAGCAGGTTAGCTATAAAATGACGTAATGCTGTACGTGTACATTTTTGTGTGCTTTAACTGCTGTAGGTTGTTAAGATTGTTCAGAAATCGTCCAAAAACAAGCACGTTGATAGAAGAAGCATACAAGCAACTGTCAATTGAAAAAGCCATGCTATCTACTTTAGATGTATAAATCAGACTTTCCATAATTCCACAGAAGAGACGAGAGATACTGGTTACGAGAACACGCGTTACGTCATCAATCAGATAACTAGTTAATTACCTTGCGCGCGCTTTGAATGAAGTTATTCAATGATGAGAGAAAAAGCAAAAGAAGGCGATAAAAGATTTTGTAAACGAAACATTTCTTAGCGGTTTATTTCAAGATTCGAAGTACATAACACAGTTTCAGGTAAGAACTTTGAAATACTCAAATGGTTTTAAAAATTTTTTTCAGTTCTGTGGATATTAATTAAGCAATTTTCAGTGGTAAAACATCCAACTGCGTGTAAAAATTAAAAAGAGATACGTCTTTCTGCAATCTGATTATGACGGCCAGTTCTGCTGTAAGACCAAAGGAAGAAAGAGATACGAAGAACCAGAAGTCAAAGAAGGGACAGAAAAAAATACATAAAAATACAACAACTGAGCGATGAAACACGACCGGGGACAGGCCACCAGGCCATCAGGCCATCAGCGAGGATGAGATTTAATTTAGAACATTAGGACAAGGCATGTTGAATAATTGTGAAACATATCAAGTAAACAATAGATTTGTTATTAGTAAAAGAACTCTACAAAGGCCTTTGAAAAAAAAGTGATTGGATGACCAACATATGCTTCGTTAGCGATTGGTCCAAATTAAAAATCATTTTGTGTGTCTTCAGTTTAACATCGACATCTAAATCTTTATTAGTTGATAAAATTTGTAAAAAAAATCACATGAACGGCACACGATAATAGTAATAATACAATGATAATAATACATAATAATAGAAATAATATTCAAGTAAATAACTTTCTTAAGTTCAGAACGACAAATTAAGGTTGATATATTAAAAATGGCAATCTAATTGAGTTTTGAATTCATTTAAAGACATTCAATTTTCTAAACTGATCTGAGAGTAAAATGTTTCCACTCTGATATTGATCTTGGAAAAAAAGAAATCTTGAAGATGTCCTGAGAAACTTTAGGTATTCTATATTTGACTTATGAAACGACAGTCGAGAAGAGATGAAGGTGGTCCAGGATGAGCAACAACTCTCTCTCTCTGTCTGTGTGCGTGTCTTCCATGTCTAAAGATCGGTAAATCACAAGTGTCAAGATTACCGTACTCAATTATTGGTGGTCAAGGATGAGGAACAACGCATCCTCTGCCAGTGTGTCTAAAGATTGGTAAATCATAAACATCTTGATCTCTGAGCTCAAATATTGCTGGTCCAGTATGAGCAACAACGTTCTTTCTGTCAGTGTGTCTTGCATGTTTAAAGATTAGTAAATCACAATTGTCTCGTTGATCTGTAAAGAAGGATCTCTGTTCTTGAGGTACCGCGAGTTTAGATAGCAAATCTTAAGATTATTCGTGCCACCTAAACGAGAACAGTTCAGACCAGAGCGAATTGTATTTGTAATACGATGGACCGATCTGTTACCATGGTTACTGTAAAGTGATTTCATTGTACGAGAAGTGGACGGGTTGTGTGTAGGAATGCTATAATAGAGTCAGGACCTTCGCAGGAGCATTCTTTTACCTTCCTAACGTTTGCTTCGTGCGTGTGGGAGGTGTTTTGAAAACTTACTTTAAAAATAGACATGCGCAAAAGCACAACATCGAACTTAAACTTTTATCATTTGTACTCAGTCCACGATGCGAATATTTACTAATGTAAATATCGGATCATTTTGTCTTCCGATTGCTTTACAAACCCGAATTTCCTGCATGTATAGAACATGAGGAAAACTCAGAGACATGATATTACTGCACGGTTTCCATGTGGGACGCGTTCTCAAATCTGCGCACGCTCAGTCGTAAGATAAATTGAAAATGACAACTTGTTTTTTGATTCTATTTTCGTTTTATTCCATACATTTTCCCCTCATCATTCGGGGAAATTTAATAGCTACTTCCCCTCGTGCTATGGTATTACTTATGAATATGACATGTCTTTTGGTTTCGACTAAATCAATGAGTCATACAAGTAACTTGGTACATAGCAAAGAAAGGTAAAAACAGGTCAAACATCAAAGAATGGCTTTCTGGTAATTGATTTGGGATTCCAAGACACACAGGTAACCTGGTAATGAAATAAATGAACGATTATACGCGGGAATAGGTAGAACACGAGAAAAGAAAATTTCTCGAGTGCTTTGCCAATCCCAAAGTGCTTTATAACTACACACAGTCAATCAAGCAAGGATTTTATTTCTCATAAAATGCAAAGGGCGCGTGCGTGCTGTGTGCTCTTAAAAACTACGCGCTCCCAACCAATCAAAATACGATATTAATAACAGTTATTTTTTAACGAGTATATATTCATGATCGATTATATTTCCATGTTCGATGTTAAGCTTTTGCGCATGTCTGTTTTTACAAGAAAGGTTTCAAAACACTTCCCACACGGACTAAGGAAGCAAAAGGAAGGTAGCCACCAGACAGACCCATCACACAGTGCTAATCATAGCAAGGGGTTAATCATCTACGGTCTAGGGGCCGACTAACCTCTCCCTTAGGCTTCGGCCGAGCTTCCTGATTAGTCACTGGATAGCGGTGTCGGGGCCGAAATCTCCGGCGTAGCCGTAAATGCTTCGCGCTGCCATACTGCGCTTCAGCCCTTGATGTTTGGAGGTATGGTCCTACTCCATATAAAAAAAATTAAAAAATATTTTGATGACAAAAAACTTTGTTTTGAAAAAAACAAAAAAACAAAAAAAACAAAAACAAAAAAACAAAAACAAAAAAAACAAAAACAAAAAAAACAAAAAAAAACAAAAAAAACAATAATCAAACAAACAAACCGACAAAGATCATATAGGATACATCATGATCAGTAGTCATTACGCTATCAACTACACTAAGTTTCCCTTTCGTCCTTTAATATTTTATCCAATAGCAAAACAATGAAAAGATCATACAAAAGTCTATGGCCTCAGTTCACTGAACTAATATATATATTTAGGCACTGCCTAAAAGCGGAGCTCCCGATACGGAAGTCACAAGGAGAACAATTTGAATGAAACTGAAAGGTGAATATAAGATCGGGGGGAAAATCTTCAATTATTTTTTATTCGAAATGATGATAATTTCTCCCATAATAAAAACCATGCAGTGGAATCGAATCGAAATGCACTATATTTTCTTTGCGCGAGTATACTCTCCCACATAGGAATTTTGTATACATTTCACCACCACCCCCAGGGGATAGTTTTGTTCTTGGAAGAGTTTTTGACAAAGTTTTAGGCTTTGAATCTCTTTTACTTAAAACAAAAAATGAAAGACAACTACAGATAATCCAATACAATATCAAGTTTAGTGAAATTTACCTCGGATGTCTTTCATTGAAATCGAAAATCTGAAGATTTAGGGCAAATCAAGACCAAAAAACAGACTTGAAAACTGGTTAAGGTGAGCAGAAAATAAGCTTACTTTAATTACGTCTTTTACAGAACGAGACGAAGTTAACATACAGTGAAACTTAACAAGCACAACTGAGTCAAAATACAAAATGATACAAAGGCCAAGGCAAAATACAAAATGACGAATCTCTTGGCAGTAAATTAGCGTTTGAAATGTTTTTGAAATTTTTTTAGCTTTTTAAAGTGAAAGACAAGGTCTATACAATAACATCTCTCAACAACACAAATTTAAGCTCATTTTTATAATCATACTAGCTCGAACAGCTTAATAGACAGTTTAATATTTGGTGTAAATTTATATCTCATTCAATAATTAAATAAATTATCTGTAGAAAGATATAAAATCATTGAATGAAAGTCTTCTTTGTTTTCCCGATGGGACCTTTTAAATTATGTTTCACTCTGGTATATCAAACAGGAATAGTACAACGAGTATAGCACAGCCACAAGCTTTAATCGTAAGACCAACTGAAGTCTAACTAACACACACACTAGAAAATGTAATATGATATTGAGATTATGTCATGTGTACCGCACGTGATACATGCATAATGTAACATCCCCCCTTTTGCAAGGCAAATGGGTACGAGGACAGTGAACAAAACTGAATAATGAAAAACGCTTAAGGCCTAAAGCAACTGTCACAACATATTTATAAATTATGAGTTCAATCTGGCATAAGTATTTGTAATGTCTTTGTAATTAATGTTGATTTGTATATCAGATATTAAGGCACTGTCTCTGGTTAACAAATTGTCAACCTTGGAATTTACGGCACATAGTCACTCAGATAAGCAGGCGGTCTCTTTGTTCTCTGTGGGCGTGAGGGTGCTGTGGGTTCGTCAGGGTAGGTAGTTGGGCTGACTTTATTCTGTGGTGTTGGTGTTGTGGCACCAGGGAGAGGCGCTGCTGTCTCCGCTGTCCCCTCTGTCACCCCCTGTTCAGGTGTAACTCCCTTCTCGGCTGTCTTCTTGAGGTGACCTCGGTTTCTGCGGTATAGCGACGTTGCTTTTTGATCCTACAAAGTCGGCTCTTCCTATCATTGCAAAGCAGAATTCGCCAAGTGATGGATTGTTCACCCACTAATAGGAAAAATGAGCTGGGTTTAGACCGTTGTGAGGCAGGTTAGTTTTACCCTAGTGATGAGGTGTTGCTGCAATAGTAATTCTGTTCAGTACGGGTGGAACCGCAGATTCAGACAATGGGCATTTGCACTTGCATTTAAGTCAAATTCCGTGCTACAACGAAACGATCTACCTCCAAAGGATTTAAGGCAAACAATACCCGCCAAAGCACTAAGGATATCAAAAATTAAAATTTCTGCTGATAAATCCTTTGCAGACGACTGTTGTAGAGTAGTGTTGTTGTTACGATCTTCTGAGATTAAGATTTTTTTAAGCCAACAGAACATACTCCTCCTTGAGAACAGTTGTCATTTGTGGGCCTACCTTCGTCCTCTCGGGCGTCGTGAACCAGGCCCGAATGTCGCGTTCTCTTGGACGATAACATCTTTACCTTTTTATCACTACGTCAATTCCCAACATACATTCATGTCATTCAGGGTTAGTTAAAAAGGGGTAATACTATAACCGTGCTGAAAATGAAAGCAAATGATCGGAATTGGGATGTTGCACGCCGATAGCACTATTTTACACAAGACATTGGAGTCATTGGGCAATGTTTTACAGCATTCCCCTATTCAACCCTAACCCTAACCCTAAAGCCTTATTTGTATTCTTTTATTGTTTTAGATTTATTGAAAATTTTATCGCAGCCCATGCGCTGAATTACGTAATTATGTACAAACAATAAAAAATATATAGATGATGGCTAGTAAACACTAGCGTGGACTGCGTCGGTGTTTCTAATGAAACAGTTATCGTAGATTGATAAGTTTTACACCGTAGTGAAAATAGGAACTGACGTTTCGGAAATAATGATAATAATTAAAAAACAACATTAATAATAATAATAATAATAATAATAATAATAATGATGATGATGATGATGATGATGATAATAATAATAATAATATTATTATTATTATTATTATTATTATTATATAGTAGCAATAATAATTCTGACAAATATTTTTATAATTTTTTTATATATGCATTTGTTGATTGAACACTTTGTTTGACTCCCCGGAATACTTGGTTATTACATTTATGGTTGGAGGGGTTATTACGTTTATGGTGGGTTTTGATTATTGCATTTATGGTTAAATTTTATTACATTTATGGTTGTTATTACATTTATGGTGAGTATTACAATTATGGCTGTTAGAGTGCACGCACTAAAACCGTGAACATTGAATAGTACTAATTAGTACTATTTCATACAGAATCCTTTGTTTTCTATTGTTTAATTATCACTAATTAGTGCTAAAAATTAGTATTTGTTTCACGGATTTAGTGTGAGCACTCTATTACATTTAAGGGTAATACAGCAGCTGTTCATGTTGGCAACTGTTTGTTTTGTTTTTGTTTGTGGAAAAAGAAGACGAAAACGTTTTCAATATATAATGCGAGCCCCATAAATTATTTATATATTGTGCGGTCTCTATCTTGAACTTAAAATTATTAAATGGCCTATAGTTAATAATTGGTAAATATTTATAGGTGGCTTATGAATTTTTCAAGATGTGTTTCATTCAATGACTTTTCCGGCGTTCAATGTTTACTTTTTCTTTGAGGTCCTTAAGCTTATTCACTTTTAAAAAAGTACTAGTAAAAGTACTAGTGAAAGCTAATTATTAAATTCGTTAGAGAGGTACTTGAAATGTGTGTGATTTTTTTAAATGAATCAATTGTGCTTGTGTGTTTTTCGGTTTTGAATTAATTCTGAGTCTTATACAGTTTATTTGTGAATTCATAATTATTAACTATAAATAACCCATTACTTATTATAAGATATTATTCTATAGTGGGTGCCCTGTATATTCTTTTTCAAGATTTTTTGATTAAGTGTCGACTTTTCATTCAATGTTTACAAATTCTTTGAGTTTTGTAATTTTGTGTGATTATAAATGTCACTTTTTTCAATTGCAAAAGTTAATAATCAACTTCGTTAGAGATTTATATATTGGACATTGTTAGTTGAGATGGTTTTTCATTAATAAATGCTGTGATGTTTCTTCTATGTGTTTCTTTCTTTTCTTTTCTGAGTTTATTCAGTGTGTGATATAGAGAAAGACCCAGGCCTAAAACTTAAGAGGATTTTTTTTTCAGTAACAAGCAATAATGGCAAAAAGCGCCAAAAACTAGACCTTCGTATGAGTTTTGATCCCACTTTTCGTTTTGGGTTAACACTCAAAACCTTTTTTTAACAGTTAGAAACTGATGTACTATGATAAATGCTTGTTTGAAGCGGTATTTTCAATTGCACAAAGATGTTTTGTTGCATTTGTGTTAGAATGTAGCTTTGTGAGGCTTTTTAATAGAAAATGTATGGGAAATAAGCAAATGAAGGCCTAAACCTCATTTTCGATTCAAATTTTTGCTTTGGTTTAACACTTTGATTCTACTTTCATCGGTCATCTCCACTTCCAAACAAGTTAAACTTTCTGAATAACAAGATTTTAGCCTTGTACAACAGCCTTTTCTCAAGAAAATAGTTTTTGTCACTCACCGCTTAAAAACGCGAAAAGAATTCTCTCTTAATAAGTAACATATTAAAGATATTAATATTATTTTGATAGTTGTATCTTAATTTTTATCAAAAGCTTTTCTTTGGATATACCATTCGTAATTTTTAGCATTCGAGGCAATATTTCTAAATATTGAGTTGGCTGCTAATTTCAGCGCGGTAAAATATTTCAATTAAGCTAGTGTATAGAATATTATATGAAACATTACAACCATAGAGAGAAAGTCTTTAATTTGATTTGTCTATCGGAGGTGAACAAAACGGCTCTTACTAGAAAGCACAAATATATTATTTTTCACTAACAAAAAATGCCTGAAATTTTGAAGAACACTTCTTGATCCATCTTTGACGACATAAAAATATTTTAACGTAAAAAATATCCCAAATCGATTTGTGCATTCGTGAGTTTTTGCTTTGAAGTCAAAACGGGATTGCTGTGGTGTGTACGGACGGATATGGACGTAATCAATCAATATCTTGTTTTAGTTTCTTTACTGTATATTCTGAGGTTCGCGGCATGTCCTGTACTGGATTTCTTCCTCTATAAACTGTCTAGTGTTCTTCAATGTACCTTTCAGGGACTGTTTAACTAGTTCCAGTGTAAAGATGAGAATATGTGGCCGCGTAGCACTTATG
Organism: Actinia tenebrosa; assembly: GCF_029948245.1. Taxonomy (NCBI): domain Eukaryota; kingdom Metazoa; phylum Cnidaria; class Anthozoa; order Actiniaria; family Actiniidae; genus Actinia; species Actinia tenebrosa. Next base: position 10,953,864 of record NW_028292570.1, on the reverse strand, counting down.
AAATACATGAAGATATAGAAATATAGATAAGTTATAGTGCTTGTGAACGAGGTTATTCCGGGCGAAAGACCCTTGGAATTAAATTAATTTCCGACCTCGCTGGGAATCGAACCCACGACCTCCGGAATTGTACTACCGATGCTCTACCAGCTGAGCTAGAGGTCAGACTGAGTTCCAGTGTAGTCTCTTAATGTTATTCAATAGGTTGCTATAAATAGACGTCACTTCCGGTAATAGGTCTTTTTTGATGGCTTGTAGAATCCTGGAGGTTGTTTTGATCTCTTGTTTTCTGGTTTGATGTCAGTGAAAATAGTCAATAGTTTGAGGACTTATTTTGATATGTTTTGACTTAGCATCGGCTAGTTGCCCCCCAGTCAACCACTTGTTTGCCCCCCCCAGTCAACTCCAAAAAGTCACGTGATTGATAGTAAGCAATAATTGATTTCTTCTTCTGAAGTTCCTTTGCTGTCAACTTATTTTTCAATTGCAAGACTTCCTTTGTACTCTTGTCAAATGAATTACGAGATTCATTTAATTTGTCTTGTAATGTTGTGTGAATCACGATATTTCTGCTTAGTGTGTTCCTCTATTCTTCCTCTTCTGTCTTCGACAAGAGCATCAATCTGTTCTTATCAGCTGTTATTGCACCCCGGGGCCCCCGAGGTTTCCACTGATTCTATTTAAGTCTTGATTGTCAGAGGCAAAGGTACCTTCTATATTAGGTAATTGATGTGGCTTTCCTTGCTGCTTTAACTGGTGACATCCTGATCGTTTCTTTCGATTTATCTTAGGGCATTTCTTGACAATGTGTCATGACTGTTTACATCCAAAAGATCTTCTATCTAAAAAACGTTGGGGTTAGAAACCTAAGCGCAAGTTGGGGATGGCGATAGAAACCCTATAGCAAGTTGCGGTTAGAAACCCTTGGGCAAGTTAGGGCTAGAAACCCTAGCGCAAGTTGGGGTTAGAAACCCTAGCGCAAGTTGGGGTTAGAAACCCTAGCGCAAGTTAGGTTAGAAACCCTAGCGCAAGTTAGGGTTAGAAACCCAAGCGCAAGTTAGGGTTAGAAACCCTAGAGCAAGTTGGGGTTAGAAACCCTAGCGCAAGTTGGGGTTAGAAATCCTAGAGCAAGTTGGGGTTAGAAACCCAAGCGCAAGTTAGGGTTAGAAACCCTAGAGCAAGTTGGGGTTAGAAACCCTAGAGCAAGTTGGGGTTAGAAACCCTAGCGCAAGTTTTTTATTTGTTTTTATTATATAATTACCAATAAAATATCTATTTTTCTCTATTTCGAAAAATTGTTATCTGCACACGTGAAAATAACACCATTGCGATGGTTATTCAAAAATACACGGAAAGAATACATACTTCATTGATAATTATATAATAAACAGAATATTACATGGCCGCTTGGAAGATAGTAATTTTATCTTCTCGTGTTGAAAATCGTATGACGAAGTTTCAGCGCGATTTGAGCGTTTAGTGGGTTTTTTCAAAATCCGCTTCGCCAGAAGACGGAACAAAGTAAAAGCAACAACTGCAGTAGGTTTTGAGGCAAATTGTTGAGTGAAACATTTTATCGTCATGACTTTATCATAACTCCCATATATCCCCTCATAAACCATACACTGGAATCTTGTTTTGGCTCCCTGTGTCTCAGCTAGCACAACTCGTCATATTTGGCACTCGATTCAAATCTTACGTAATTATTAGTGTACCCGTGATTTGAAGTGTCGGGCTGTCATTCGAATAATTTCAAATTAATTTTTGCATAAACTAAAAGAAAGTTATATTTAATTAAACCAAAAACCATTTAAAAAGGTTCAGCTGACAGTTTGCTGTGCCCTTACTTCGATCAGCACACCACAGAGGTTGATTCAAAATGGAAAAAAAAAGTCTATTCGGGATTCAGTCCAAGACGATCACACCCCTTAAGTTATAAAGGTGTCGAAGTGTGGTTTTATTTTGACTGTAAAAGCTTGAGTTCAGGACTGAATATGTAGATGGCAGTTTGTACGTTTTCGTTACGTTAAGGTGCTGACACACGGTGCAACATTGCATGCATCATTGCACGAAACCGGACTGTTGCAGAATGTGTCTACCCCAAACTAGCTTGTTGCACGCAACATTGCGTGCAACAAATCTGAAGTTGAATCGCGCTCTACTCTTGCAACATTGCGCGCATCAAATTTCATCATGTGAACATGTCTGCAACATTGCGTGCATTTTGAAATTTCTAAACAATCAGCTGACCATATATCTTAGCATATCAGGCTGACACAAGCGATGTTGCGTGATTTTGTTGCAATGTGTGTCTTGTTGCTTGCAATGTTGCACCGTGTGTCAGCACCTTTAGTAGCTTGGCAAGAGCACATTTGAACTTTGACCCTGAATTTGAATGAGTCTGTCTTCTAGCTTAATAACTAACGGATAAAAAACACTAAAGCTCCGATCCGAAAACAACGCAATAATGAACTTTGTTCATAACATCAGCTATGTTCAAGGCTTCAAGATTTATCTCAAAAGATCTAGTCAAAGAGAAGCCGATATTTCGTGTCTACAGCAACGCATTCCAGCAGAATTGCAGCACTTACAACTTGGTAAAGACAACCCGAGGTTCAGCATACTCAGTATTGGAGCTGCAGATGGTTTTATTGATCAGGAAATACTGAAGATTGTGCAAGAAGGATATTTGAATGCAGGTGACAAACAGTTACAAGAAGTTGAGATCCTGAATACAGCAGTTGAACCGAATATTGAGTTCTGTGGTCAGTACAAAGAATCCATTCAGGAAAGGCGATCCGACGAAACCAAAGGGCGTTCAAAGGGAAGGTCAGTTAACTTTGATCTCAAGCAAATATCCTTCGAGGAATACGCAGAGAGTAAACACGATCAGAACCAGTATGACCTGGTCCATGCCATACACAGTCTATACTATGTGATATTTCTACTGAAGATGATAATGGAAGGATGAATGTGAATTTAACTAACGAACTTATATTCATTTATAAGACTCCATGAAGGGACTGAGTAGGAAGTGAGCCGCGCTAGCTTGGGAGCCTCCGGCTGACACTGAATAATGATGATTGGTAGGTAGACCAAGTAAACAAGTACACAAAGTCTACTCAGTACGATCTTTTGTGTCAAAGTCATTCACCCTTACTTCAAAAGACGCTTAAAAGAACGATCGAATTGGTGAGATGAATGACTTTGACACAAAATATCGTACTAAGTAGACTTTGTTTACTAATGAGGCCTTACTTACCTCGCTTCCATTCAATTGTCCCTAGTCCCAACCGAGTTTGGCGGCCATTTTTGAAAGTCATGTATGTTATTATGTATCTTTTTATATCTATTGTTATTATTTCTATATATAGAGTGCATTTAGTCAAACTGTGAAATAGTTGACGTCACCTAAATTAGATAACTATTTTGCTATTTTAGCTGACGTCACATAATTTGAAAAATCACGTGCCAGCGCTCTGAAAATCAGGGGGACGTAGTAAACAAAAGCTAAGCAAATGAAGGGTGCGAGAAAAATCAATTTTCGAAGACGAATAACAGGGAAAATTATCTGTTTATCTTGTTGGAAATGTAATCATCAAATCTGCAGTACCCATTTTGATAAATATACGAGCAAGAAGCCCATCGGAGACATGAATGCCTGGGAGTTAAGTTGGATGACATGAAGAAGCTACGAGCAAATATTCTTGTATGATTGAGGTTTCAAGAGAACGAAACTGTTATGGAATAGCACTGATGTATGAACGTTTAAACTACAAAAAATTCAGACTAAATCAGAAGAAAAGATAGCTGAAAAAAAGCTCTAGACCAGAGATTAGAGCAGCTCAGAGCATCGGGATATACCGTACGTACCGTAGTTAATCGCAAGCACTTACAGTAAACCCAAGAGGAATCCTTGAAACTCTAGCTTCGAAGTTACAATAAGAGAACCAAAAGCAATTGTTATTGTATAATTGATGGCACCAGAATTCACCCATACAATGTCAAATGCATTTAGAAATACAGTATTTGAAATATTCCTTTATTATTCACTCGGATAAAATGTACAACAATTATTGTTTATTTTTGGTTATTGTTTATTATATTGTTTATTTTCATTGACTAGTCTAGCGTACGAGATTCAAAAAATGGTGGGCTAAAGCAATTTTCTCTATGACGAACAAGATTTAAAATTGGCGGCTTAGACTAGCCCCCCTCCCCCCCCCCCCCCCCCCTGAATTACATGACCGTTGGTTAGGCGCGCTTTTACTATTTTAGGTGACGTCACCTAAATAGTTAACTAATTTAGATAAATGTATCTAACTATTTCATAGTTTGACTAAATGCACTCTATTCTACTTTTCTAGTTCATTTTTGACTTGATAATGACGTTGTGCAACATCGAAACGTCGTCACATTTTTAACGTCTTTAACGTTCAATTTTATTATAAAATGTTTAAATAAGAAGTTACTATTAAATAAATGAATAAGTAAATAAATAAATAAATGAATAAATGAACGAACGAACGAACGAACGAACGAACGAACGAACGAACGAACGAACGAACGAATGAATGAATGAATGAATAAATTGTTTAAAAAGGCTTTTTTATGAGTTGCCATTTTATATGTACATTTTCTTCGTCGTCGTCTTCTTCTTCTTCTTCTTCTTCTTCTTCTTCTTCTTCTTCTTCTTCTTCTTCTTCTTCTTCTTCTTCTTCTTCTTCTTCTGTCTTTTGAATCGGAATAACGAGTCCTACACGTCAATGTTTGGGGGAAATATCCTGATGCGTTTACTATGTTAAATAATCTTTTCTATAGCGTTACATACTACTGACTTCCCGAGTACGTTTCAGGATTTAGTTTGGTACATTATCAATACACACAGAATTAATAAGCTTGATGGGTTATCAGTTGCTCGAAATATTTCTTCAGGAATGATTTCACCATCTATAATTCCTTGCACTATAGTTTTTAACCCCAACTTGCGCTTGGGTTTCTAGCCCCAACTTGCGCTAGGGTTTCTAACCCCAACTTGCGCTAGGGTTTCTAACCCCAACTTGTGCTAGGGTTTCTAACCCCAACCTTTGTTAGGAAATAGAGATTACTTCATGGAAAGCGCGCGTGTACGGGATTTCTGCACGAGTTGGTGAAGTATCTGAATCGAACGATTGAGCGCAGCGAACGAGTGCGATTTCAGATACAAAACCAACGAGTGGGAAAATCCCGTACAAAGCGCTTTCCATGCTGTAATTTATTTATTTTATACATACTGAGATTTTGTTGTTTTTATTTATTCACCTTTAATGGCTTCTCTAAAAAGAAAATACAAAACTCCTGTATGTTAAAATTTTCTTCGAAAAGCTAAAAGCTTAAAAGCTACATGTAAAAATTTAACAAATTTACGATGGTTTAGCGTGGTATGTCCTCTTATTTACCACCATATGACGTCAAAAGTTGGTCAAAATGTTATGGACTCACGAGGCGTAAGCATCAAAAAATAAATAAATAATTAAATAAAAAGTAAAAAAAAAAAAAAAAAAAAAAAAAGACAAAGAAAATCAAAAATTGTTTCAAAAAGTTGGGTAACTCAATAAATTTTAGGTCTCCCATCCAAGTACTAATCTCTCTCAAACGTGCTTGACTCAGTGTCTTGTAAGACCAAGTTTTTCCCACTGAGCCATGATCTCAGGAAATTTGCACAACAATAGACATGACAACAAAGAACCAGATAG